>NC_059297.1:26606139-26623639 GCF_017591435.1 Portunus trituberculatus
GGTGCTGCTGGTGGTGATGCTGATGATGGATTCCGCAGAAGCCAACCGAGGGAACAGGAGCGGAAGACGCGGCCGAAGAGGAGTTAGAAAGCTACCATTACGAGGCTTAGGTGAGAGAGAGAGAGAGAGAGAGAGAGAGAGAGAGAGAGAGAGAGAGAGAGAGAGAGAGCGATCCCATTTCGCTTACTCGGATCCTTCTTTTCCTACAGAAAAATGCCTGTGTGGGAAGATCAACCCTATTCCAGAGTGCACGGCCTGCTTCGACAAACTGAGGGACGAAAGTGGTAAGATTTTTTGACCGGTTCTAAATAAAGACGCGTGAGGAAACTGGTTATCAAGTACACCGACAGAGGAATAGAATCGGTAATCACGCTTGTCATCTCAAAGTCATTAGGAAGATTAGGCAGATTTAAGGATGTGGATCATAGGTGGAAATTTGAAGGTATGCGGCGCACGTTCAGACCTGGTGATTTCTTATTGCTTTCCTTGTCTTTTTTTTTATATATAATCTTACGTATATCTGACCTCCTTCTTTTCATAATTCCCATTTGTGGAGCCTTGGAGGTGAGAGTTTACGTGGATGGTGACACACACACACACACACACACACACACACACACACACACACACACACACACACACACACACACACACACACGAGTACATAATGGCAAAGGTGAAGATGAAGGATGATGATGCTTTGAGTCTAGTTAACTAATAGGAGTGTGAGAATGTGGCAATGATACAAAATGAGAGATATGACAGTGACAATGGTGAAAGATGGTGCTGGTGATGGATTGCGTACTTACCATCACCAGTCATCACTAATTATGTGACCAATCCCTTATCTGCATTCAAATCCGTCACTTCATCAATGCCCGTCTACTCCAGGCTACCCAGCAAACGTTCCTCTCTCATCTCTCCTTCTACTTCTTTATCCAACCATTTGTTCTCTGATAAGACGCCACAGACATTATTTTAGCAGATTCTCATATTGTTTTTCTCCATCCCGTTGAGGACGGAGAATTCTTGAACTACTTATAGAAACACGAAAAGACTCTTGAAAATTAAAATGAATAAACACACACACACACACACACACACACACACACACACACACACACACACACACACACACACACACTCACACACGTTAACTTCCTCTAGATTGTCGAAAAAGTTCTTAATATCGGACGCGGGAATATTTGACTAGGATGTTTGGAGTTTTCATATCGTCTGTTTGTTACCCAGTTGTGTGACTGAAGGATTCTTGTTTACAGTGACTGACTGGACCACATTCGGCACCTGTCTCACCACCGTGCAGACCGTTCCTACACCGGTGAGATATAGAGATAGAGATAGAGAGAGAGAGAGAGAGAGAGAGAGAGAGAGAGAGAGAGAGAGAGAGAGAGAGAGAGAGAGAGAGAGAGAGAGTTCCAATGGTTTCAAGTCCACTTCTACTTCTATCTTGCCTTATCTACTCTTATCTTAGATGAAAGTGTGTGTGTGTGTGTGTGTGTGTGTGTGTGTGTGTGTGTGTGTGTGTGTGTGTGTGTGTGTGACTCCGCGCTGCTTTCTCGATACTCATTTCCTCTTTCTTCCGCAGGATTTCAACTCCACCTGCACCACACAAGCCTCTTCACGGAGGAACAGCTGAGCACGTAGATGAAACCACTACTACTACCACCACCACCACCACCACCATTGCCATCACCATCATCATCATTACTGCAACACCAGCAGCGGTAATACCAGTTGTAACATCAGCTGTAAATGTCCTTTATTCATGAAAAGATTAGATGATCGCGATTCTGACGCTCCAGAGAGAGAGAGAGAGAGAGAGAGAGAGAGAGAGAGAGAGAGAGAGAGAGAGTCGTACCGCTTCTCTTTCTCCTCTTCCACTTTCTCGTCTCTTCCTCAGGAAGTTCCATCGTTACTTTGGCCATGCATCATCTGCTACATTTCCACGTCGCAAAGTCACGCACAATACCTGTTGCATCTACTCGTACTCACATCAAGAACCAGGAAGGCTTCATCAGGCACCTGCAGTACCTCGAACACGGTTATTTGCCAAGGATATCTACTACAGTAGACATTTCCGGCATCTAGTACATCTCAGTCACCGTTAACACGTTTTGACATTATCATTACTCATCACTCATATTAAAGACACTCATCAAAGCATCACAATACTGTGCGTTTACTTATATTTACGTTAAGTTGTGTTTCTCTGTTTCTCGTCTCGTTCTGGTGATAACGTGCTTCTTGATAGCGGTAAGTGGTCTTGTTAACAAGGCTTTCTGGCTCTGTGGGCCAGTGTTTGTTTACCTTCTAGGCTAAACTAGATCGTGGTTTCCATCTTGGCTCATGACAGTTTCTCGGGAGAGATGACGCTCTCCTGTGATTGTATATAGCTGGCACCATTTGACTATGTTGTCACGGCGCCTTAACTCAATATTTGTACAGTCTCGCTCGTTTTAAATACTGAAAGTATAATGTAATTAATATATACAATAAAAGACAAGACGAGTGATCTTTTTTTCTTTCATCTTGTAAGGTCACTGAAATGAGCGTGGACTGGCAATACTTAGCCTGGGAATATTCAATGGTAATGTTGGGCTGCATGAAATACAGCTCTGAAATACATACGATGAATCCTGTATGTATAGACACTTGTTTAAACATGCTGTAAAAATATATAAATGGAGGATTGAATGTAATGAAGAGGGCAGGTCATGCTAATTAGAATGAATGCAAATACTTAATGAATTTTGTGAGTACATAGTTATTCTTGATCTAACTTTATCTAACTTAAACTATCCTAACTTAACAAGTGCTGTACCTGGTTAATTTTATTCCATATTGTGGTTTACGCCTCACAGATGAAGATATAAGGATGGTATAAAGAGACGGCCTGGGAGAAGAGCTATCGGCGGGATGGGGGGAGGAATGTAGCTTACGTCCCTCTGGTGATTGTCTCTAAAGGAGGGCACGAACGAGAGGTTTGTGAGAGAGTTGGTGGAGGACAGGCTTATAAGGCACCAAAAAAATATCAAACAGGTCTGTTCAGTAACTATTCTACATTGTACTTCCAATTTTTACTATTATTCGTTCTCATCCTGTCTATGGAGGTGGTGAGAGAACGTAACAATTGGTGATAAAGAACTGTACTATAGCGACGCAGAAGAGGAAAGGAAAAAACTAGCAAGCAAATGCCATCCGTAAATAAGCTTTTGTAATACATTTCAAATTTTCTGTACTATTAATCGTTTCTATCCTATCTCAAGAGAGATCTGTCAGGGGAGGACAGGGGTACAGTGAGGCAGTGAGGCGTTAAGGAGAAAAGTTATAAGAAATATTAAAAATATGATCACCCGGTAATTGTTCTGTATTGTACTTCTATTTATTCAGTATGATAAATGGTTCCAACTTAATTACTAAGTACCATCTTCTTTTGAAACTATTTCCTTAATAAACAACATTATTGCAAACTAGTTGGCATTACCAATTACTTTCCTCACCAGTATAGCTGAACCAAGATAAATTATTGCAAGGAAACGAGAGTCAAGGATTTGCAAAAGATAGGAGACCTGCTACGAAGAGAAACACTGAGGAGAAACTGTGACCTCGTCATGTACTGTCCTCGCCACTCGCGGAACCAAGAAACATTGCAACGATACGACAGGAGACTGATCTGCAGAGGGCAGGGCAATAGGAAGGAAGACAGGCAAGGAAAAGAAACTGGCGGGAGTGGGACAGGCAGTACTTTTTGGCGCCACCTACTAAGCGTTTCAGAGAGTTTGAGGGCACGTTTTTCTAGAATAACTTTGTAAGGAACACGCATATCATTATGAAATTTTGCCGCAGTGTATTTGACACCCTCCCCTAATATCCCAATGTGTCATGAATCGTAAACAGTATATAATAATGGCACTTCTCCCTATAAAAATAGGAGAAAGTCACTTATCCCTCACGAAGAAACGGACAAGTGGTGAGAAATGGTGACGCAGAGAGAGAGAGAGAGAGAGAGAGAGAGAGAGAGAGAGAGAGAGAGAGAGAGAGAGAGAGAGGAGGTAGGGGAATACATAGACGGGGAAGGGAAGGGAGGGAAGGGGAGGAAGGGTGCGAAATATCGGGAGGGGGATTGATGAGAGGGAGGGTAGGAGCAGGGGGAGGGACTATGTGGGTGGAGCTTGTTACTACGTCACAGATAGTACTACGTCACCATTTCTCACCAGTTGTCCGTTTCTTCGTGAGGGATAAGTGACTTTCTCCTGTTTTTATTGGGAGAAGTGTCATTATTATATACTGTTGACGATTCTTGACACATTGGGATATTAGGGAGGGTGTCAAGTACACTGTGGCAAAATTTCATAATGATATGCGTGTTCCTTACAAAGTTATTCTAGAAAAACGTGCCCTCAAACTCTATGAAACGCTTAGTAGTAAGGAAATAACTAACTGTATACAGATTTGATTATTTTCCCTTGTAACGTGCTCCTTCACAACGAATATCTAAACAACTAAACAGAGATTGTTCTGTTTATTGTAGCAGTCCAGTCAGGGTGACGTGATGAAGGGCAAAACAAGGGCAGCCGTGTAGCGTGTGCGCCAGTTGGCTGATCACCTATGAAGGTGCCGCGCGTGTTAGTAATCGACTACGTGACTATATATATATATATATATATATATATATATATATATATATATATATATATATATATATATATATATATATATATATATATATATATATATATATATATATATATATATATATATATATATATATATATATATATATATATATATATATATATATATATATATATATATATATATATATATATATATATATATATATATATATATATATATATATATATATATATATATATATATATATATATATATATATATATATATATATATATATATATATATATATATATATATATATATATATATATATATATATATATATATATATATATATATATATATATATATAATAGCTCATTGCTACTCGTGACTACTACTCGTCTTGTACCGACAGATCTTTGCTTTGATCACGCAAGACTACTACAAGTGAACACACCACACTAAGGGTCGCTGAGCTACATATCACGAGCTGCTAATACTGCCAGACCTTGGGCGCTGGTTTGCGGCTCCCATCCCCTCCCTAACACGAAGACCTGCACGTGGCAGGGCACTTGAGCTGCGCCTGCATGGAGGGTCTTCCGGAGGAAGAAGGAACGTCACATGTGATGTGCCTGGTTCACTGAGTGCGGCTGGTGATGGAGGACATGCTCAGCCAACGATCCGAATATTTATTTTTTGTTTTAGTCTGCACGAGTGTTGTGCGTGGTGGTGACGCACATATCCGCTGAGGCGCTGCTGTACTTGAACAGCTGCGTGCACTGCTGTATCACCGGAAACAAGAAAAGAGACCAATGTTGTCAATGAAAACAAAATGGAAAGACTAAAACTTTCCCCTCCTGCCCTAACCCACACCTTCTCATAGCATTCCTGTATCCATACCCTCCCACAGCATCCCTGTGTCCACTTCCTCTCACATAATCTCTCCCCTCTAGTCATGAAGTTGCTGGCGCCAGAAAACTTCCAATGGCGACTGTTGGGTAATGAAAGAATGCTGAACCTCTAAGCAAGAAACTTCTGTGAGAGAGAACTGAAATCTGTAAGCTGCAGGTCGCCAGCTAGACACAATACTCGAGCTCCTTGACATCACTAAGTTCCCAAGGTACTTAATACAATTAACTCGGCTCACAAAACATTTCCTCGGTCACAAATTGTTATTAATAACACGTCGTCAAGGAGGAAATTCAGCACAGTGATGAAACCCCACGGGAGGGAAGGGGTGCATAAACGGTGCCGTCCTTCATCGGGAGGGGACATGGGTATATATAGGTAGTGGTAATCACCTCACCGCTACACACACTCGTTGTTTAGGCTGCGTTGCAGAAAGTTCGTGAGTCATGAAGAGTGCTGCTGGTGCGAGACGCGCCCTGATGCTGCTTGCTGTGGTGCTACTGGCGGCCACACTGCTGATGGACGCCGCAGAGGCTCACCGATGGAGACCTGGAAGGCACCGCGGACATCACCATAGGACTCCTAAGAACTTGAGTCACGTCTTCGGTAAGTTTCTGTCTCTGCCTGTCTCTCTCTCTCTCTCTCTCTCTCTCTCTCTCTCTCTCTCTCTCTCTCTCTCTCTGTGTATATGTGTATGTATGTGTGTGTGTGTGTGTGTGTGTGTGTGTGTGTGTGTGTGTGTGTGTGTGTGTGTGTGTGTGTGTGTGTGTGTGTGTATATGTGTATGTATGTGTGTGTGTGTTTCACTGTTTGATCTGCTGCAGTCTCTGACGAAACAGCCAGACGTTACCCTACGGAACGAGCTCAGAGGTCATTATTTTCGATCTTCGGATAGGCCTGAGACCAGGCACACACCACACACCAAGACAACAAGGTCACAACTCCTCGATTTACATCCCGTACCTACTCACTGCTAGGTGAACAGGGGCTACACGTGAAAGGAGACACACCCAAATATCTCCACCCGGCCGGGGAATCGAACCCCGGTCCTCTGGCTTGTGAAGCCAGCGCTCTAACCACTACGTGTGTGTGTGTGTGTGTGTGTGTGTGTGTGTGTGTGTGTGTGTGTGTGTGTGTGTGTGTGTGTGTGTGTGTGTGTGTGTGTGTGTGTGTGTAATTCACAACGGTCGTCTCCTGGTCACCCAGCCAGTCTTCCCCATTACGGAGCGAGCTCAGAGCTCATAGACCGATCTTCGGGTAGAACTGAGACCACAACACACTCCACACACCGGGAAAGCGAAGCCACAACCCCTCGAGTTACATCCCGTACCTATTTACTGCTAGGTGAACAGGGGCTACACATTAAGAGGCTTGCCCATTTGCCTCGCCGCCTCCGGGATTCGAACCCGGACCCTCTCGAGTGTGAGTAACTACTACACTACGTGTGTGTGTGTGTGTGTGTGTGTGTGTGTGTGTGTGTGTGTGTGTTTGTGTGTCGTGTGTGTGTCGTGTGTGTGTGCGCGCGCACTATACCCCTGTGTTCGCAGCACAACAAAATTTCTCTTAACTCCCCGCAACAGAATGTTGTCTGTGTGGCGGCATCGACGAGGAGACGGACTGCAGCACCTGCTTTGATCCAGTGCGCGACAACCCAGGTGAGCAGCTTTCCCATTGTTTCCTTCTCGACGGCACCAATAATGAAAGTGTAGGAATTTTCTCGGTGCAGTGAGGGTCTCCACTGCTGTGTCTTAGGGAACAAATGGTCCGTGTTTCTCACATTTCATTTCCAGACGTGATTGCTGCTGTTCTTCTTTTAACGTTTAATGAAGGCCGCTTCTTAGAATTCACTAAAATATCTAAGCACATCTATATAGCATTTACAGAGCCATCGCAGACAGCCTCTAGCTTTCAACCTTCCTGTTCAATCAAAACAAGATACATAAACAAACAAACAAATAATAGATAAAGTATACACCAAACAAAATGCTACTTAGGAAGACTTTTGTAAAGCGACATGACAGACAGGAAAACAGACAAACAGACATACATGAAATCAGCACAAAAAGAGAATTAATGACTATAAGGTTACAAAGGATGAGAAGCATTCGTTACTAAAGGAGGCCGGAGCTTTTAAATTTACATTCCTTTGAGAGGAAATAGTTCTCAGATAGAGTGGTGGATAAACAGATTTAACAGAATAATGAATGCTGAGCCAACGGGAGCTTTAAAAGATCACAAAATAATAGTTGGAAATAAATAGGTATGTTTATATTGCCGAACTGTCACATGTAGGATTGATGGCTTAGTGCAACCTTTTTTTATTCACTATGCATTTATGCAATTTTTTTAATCTATGCTTTCTGTTATCTATTTACAACACACCATTTATTTGTTCATGTATACGTTCATTCAACTGCATTTCTGTTTTCAGAGGATACAACAATTGACGAAATCTTGACATGTCTCTCTGAGGCTGAGATTACTATTGTAAGTGTGTGTGTGTGTGTGTGTGTGTGTGTGTGTGTGTGTGTGTGTGTGTGTGTGTGTGTGTGTGTGTGTGTGTGTGTGTGTGTGTAATTCACCTCGGTAGCCTGCTGGTCATCCAGCCAGTCTTCCCCCCTACGGAGCGAGCTCAGAGCTCATAGACCGATCTTCGGGTAGGACTGAGACCACATCAACACACAACACACACCGGGAAAGCGAAGCCACAACCCCTCGAGTTACATCCCGTACCTATTTACTGCTAGGTGAACAGGGGCCACACATTAAGAGCCTCGCCGCTTACCGGGACTCGAATCCGGTCCTCTCGATTGTGAGTCGAGCGTGCTACACACATTAAGAGCCTCGCCGCTTACCGGGACACTACACTATTGTGAGTCGAGCGTGCTAACCACTGTGTGTGTGTGTGTGTGTGTGTGTGTGTGTGTGTGTGTGTGTGTGTGTGTGTGTGTGTATTAATCGTGTGTGTGGATGTGTGAGTATTAATCACGTGTGTGTGTGTGTGTGTGTGTGTGTGTATGTGTGTGTGTAAGTATCAATCGTGTGTGTATGTGTGTGTGTGTGTATGTGTGAGTATCAATCGTGTGTGTGTGTGTGTGTGTGTGTGAGTATTAATCGTGTGTGTGTGTGTGTGTGTGTGTATGTGTGAGTATTAATCATGTGTGTGTGTGTGTGTGTGTGTGTGTGTGTGTGTGTGTGTGTGTGTGTGTGTGTGTGTGTGTGTGTGTGTGTGTGTGTGTGTGTAATTCACCTCGGTCGTCTGCTGGTTCACCCAGTCAGTCTTCCCCATTACGGAGCGAGCTCAGAGCTCATAGACCGATCTTCGGGTAGGAAAGAGACCACAACACACTCCACACACCGGGAAAGCGAGGCCACAACCCCTCGAGTTACATCCCGTACCTATTTACTGCTAGGTGAACAGAGGCTACACATTAAGAGGCTTGCCCATTTGCTTCGCCGCGCCGGGATTCGAACCCGGCCCTCTCGATTGTGACTCGAGCGAGCTAACCACTATACTACGCGGTGTGTGTGTGTGTGTGTGTGTGTGTGTGTGTGTGTGTGTGTGTGTGTGTGTGTGTGTGTGTGTGTGTGTCTGAATGTGTGCATTAATCGTGCAAACTTTCCACATACGCAGGACCTCGCTGCAGAGTGCCCCTTTCGGTCAGGCTGTAAATAACATCACGGACAGAACCATAACTGAATCGTCATCTACTGCTGCTGTTGTTGCTCCTGTGATGTCAGCGTCACTACAGCAAAAACTAAATGCAAAACGGAACACTTGCTCCTTCTCTTCTTTCGTCTTTATTTCAGCTGCATCACCGTCACCACTTCTAACAAACACGGCCTGTGTCATGCCCACTACGTCTGTCTATCCGCCTGCCTGCCTTCTGTTTGTGTTGCACTCTTACTCACAATAAAGCCTAAGAATAGTTGCCATGTTTGTAATCTTCCTGGTGGTAAGTCCTGATATAAGAATCACTATGATCTTTTCCTCCGTCATCTAATCTTACTTTCCCTCATTGTTAGGGAAGAGCAAATGTTACAGCCTATAATGTCACTTGGGAATGCAAAAATCATTACGAGCGGAGTGATTTTAATTATGAGTATCTTGTTGGGTCATGTTGGTGAGCGCTGACCCGGTCCGGACTAGACGGGCTGCTTGCTATCTTACATCTCGGGAACTATGTGCTCAATGGCAACGAAACCCACACCATATGATGACACAACCTTCAATTTCACGTGGCAGAGGTTTTATCACTTCTGCTGGCTGGAGTTAGTCAGTAACTTGCAAAAATTAGTATTTCATGTATGATTTCAGAACTACTCGGCTGAATCTGCTCAGACAGTGTCATGCAGCTTTCATATATGTATACATAGTTGAAATATGTGAGCACAAATGCCACGTAGCAACTCACACTCAAGCCAAAATCAAGTATTATCTGTTATCTATGCATACATAAATGGCTATACGAAATTTAATTCCTTCAGTGAATGCAGCATTGAAGAAACAAGATGTATTGAATTTTTTTGCAATCGGAAATCGGCAGATTTTTTCTGTGTGAGGGGAGCCATATCTTTAGTCACGGAGCCGAATTCTCTGTGAAATGCCACGGCTTTACTATAATAGCGAGTTATAGAAATGTTGTGATAGTTGTCTCCGAGCGTCTCACTTATAACGCTCTCTCTCTCTCTCTCTCTCTCTCTCTCTCTCTCCTTTTTTACGATTTTCTTGGTTTGTATTGTTCTTAAGCACTCCCTGACAAGAATAAATATCGAAATTTAAAACAAGACTACAATAAGGTTCCTATGATCTGTAGTAGGATTGCTAAAAGTGATGTAAGAAATAGATACATAGTCAATATTCAGGAATCATCACCCGTTATATGTTATCTTAATGAGACTAGACGCGCACCATTAGAGGCAGAACAAATGTGTAATCAACTGATATGTGCAATAAATCATCGACTCGTTAAATGTTTTGAGTCAAAGTAAGTTAGTGATATGCGCTGCCAAATGTTTTCGATGGGTGTTGTGCCCTGGGTGTGTGGCGACGCTCTTTCATCACCTATCAAAGTTTTGCCAGTTGGAATTTACCAGATCACGCAAATTAGGGCCGGTTACAAAAGATTCAAACTGACGAGATGGGTAAGAGATGGAAGGAGTCACAGAGTACCTACAAGAATAATTGATTTGGCTGGAATCCCGCAGGAAGGTAGTGCTTTTTTTCTGACAGAACCATCCATGTGCAGCGAACACCGCTCTTTAGAGAGCGAGTCGGTAAAGGAGCATTGGGTACAAATAAGGACCTCAGGGAGTGTTATTTTAAAGAAGCTTCTTCTCTCCCAGTCTGCGTGGTAACCATGAGCATATCAATATTTTCTTTGAAAATCGCGTGGTAATTCTTTGGGATTGTTCTCGAGGACTTGGTCATCACTGGCAGTTCCGGTGCAGAATTTTGAGGAGCTTCAGAGAGCACATATAAAGACTATTAAGGGGTGTCATTTTGACATTGAACAAGAAATTCCGCGGAGAAGCAGCAAGACGTCCGTAGTGCTTCAAGAGCCAAGACTTCCATGGAGAACGCTTTTCGGCAGAGGCAGCGGCGCTGGTACTTTTATCGCTGTTCAAAGGAAGGGCAAACTTCAGTTATGTAAATTCATAATTCAATATTGATATACCCCCAAAACTGTTTGATACAACTTAGTATGTTAGACGGTGGTAGTACATGCTAATAGATCTTTATGGGACAAAGATTGATCTCACAACCTTTCAGCTATGAAACCATAATTTCACCGTAAAACCTTTTTCATCCATCTACAACTTCCCTGTGGCCATGCGCACCCTCCCATAGCTTCCCTTCGCCTATGCACACCCTCCCCACAGCTTCTATGTGGCCATACACACCCTCCTACAGTTTCACTTAGTCCCACATCCTCCCACAGCTTCCCTGTGCCCATGCACACCCTCCCACAGCTTCCCTGTGCCCATGCACACCCTCCAACAGCTTCCCTGTGGCCATGCACACCCTCCTACAGTTTCCTTGTACCCACACGCTCCCAAAGCTTCCCTGTGCCTACATTCTCCCACAGCATCCTTGTGCCCACACCCTCCCACAGCATCCCTGTGTCCATACAGCATCCATATATTAGCACAATGTTGCGAGAAATGACTGGGCTCACAATAGGGAGGCCGGTAGTGCGGCACCATGACGCACCGCCAGCGCCACCCTCTCAGTTCCGGTGAATACATGATGTTTGCCACGTTTCCTGAGTTGTGACGTCGTTGCTATGCAATGAAGTAAAGGGTGGTGAGGTACAACGCAGTGGTTGGATACCCCAGGATGGGAAGGGGTGCAGGACAGTGCAGCCTTTCATGGAAGTCTATATATTTCAGCAGTGACTGTCTCGCCCCAACACATTCAGTGACGCACTTTCACCCGCCGCTTGTTATTCTCGTGCAGGTAAGTAGGCGAGCAGAGCTTACACTGTGCAATACAAGTACGGGCTACCAGCTTCGTCCTCTATTGACGTACCGCAACCTGGCGGAGACTTAAGAAAGGAGGGAAAGCAGTCGTCAATTCCGTGCTGGTCCTGCCCGGTAGACCAGAAAAGGCAGAGGGCAGAGAGTCCTGCCTGATTTGTATTGTTTGGTTATGTTGCAGGAAGTCAGCAAGCCATGAAGATTGCTACGAGTACAAGCCACGCCCTGACGCTACTGGCAGTAGTGCTATTGGCGGCCACGCTGCTCATGGACGCCGCAGAGGCTCGCCGCGGAGGACACAGGCCTAAGACTTTGATTGAAACCTTCGGTAAATCTGTGTGTGTGTGTGTGTAATTCACTGTTTTTTTTTCACTGTTTGATCTGCTGCAGTCTCTGACGAGACAGCCAGACGTTACCCTACGGAACGAACTCTAAGCTCATTATTTCCGATCTTCGGATAGGCCTGAGACCAGGCACACACCACACACCGGGACAACAAGGTCACAACCCCTCGATTTACATCCCGTACCTACTCACTGCTAGGTGAACAGGGGCTACACGTCAAAGGAGACACACCCAAATATCTCCACCCAGTCGGGGAATCGAACCCCGGTCCTCTGGCTTGTGAAGCCAGCGCTCTAACCACTGAGCTACCGGGCCGTGTGTGTGTGTGTGTGTGTGTGTGTGTGTGTGTGTGTGTGTGTAATTCACCTCGGTTGTCTGCTGGACACCCAGCCAGTCTTCCCCATTACGGAGCGAGCTCAGAGCTCATAGACCAATCTTCGGGTTGGACTGAGACCACAACACACTCCACACACCGGGAAAGCGAGGCCACAACCCCTCGAGTTACATCCCATACCTATTTACTGCTAGGTGAACAGGGGCCACACATTAAGAGGCTTGCCCATTTGCCTCGCCGCCTCCGGGACTCGAACCCGGACCCTTTCGAGTGTGAGTCGAGCGTGCTAACCACTACACTACGCGTGTGTGTGTGTGTGTGTGTGTGTGTGTGTGTGTGTGTGTGTGTGTGTGTGTGTGTGTGTGTGTTGCAATACGTGCGTTTGCGTGTCTGTGCGTGCGTGTGCGTGTCTGCACTTGCGTGTGTTTACGTATAAGCGTGCACGGGTCTGTGCTTGCGAGCGTCTGTACGTGCCTGTGTGCGTATTTGGGTCTGTACGTGCTTGTGTATGTGTGTGTGTGTGTGTGTGTGTGTGTGTGTGTGTGTGTGTGTATGCTTGTGTATGTGCGTGTGTTTGCGTATGTGCGTGAATGCTTGTGTACGTGCGTGTGTGCTTGTATATGTGCGTGAGTGCTTGTGTACGTGAATGCGTGCTTGTGTATGTGCACGTACTTGGGCATGTGCGTGTATGATTGTGTATGTGCGTGTCTATTTGCGCATGTGCGTAAGTGCTTATGTACGTGCGTGTGTGCTTGTGTATGTGCATGTATGCTTGTGTAGGTGCGTGTGTGTTTGTCTATGTGCGTGTGTGCTTGTGTATGTGCGTGTGTGCTTGTGTATGTGCGTGTGTGTTTGTCTATGTGCGTTTACGCTTGTGTACGTGCGTGTGTGCTTGCGTATGTGTGTGTGTGCTTGTGTATGTGCGTGTGTGCTTGTATTAGTGTGCGTATGCTTGTGTATATGCATGTATGCTTGCGTATGTGAGAGTGTGCGTGCGTCTATGCTTTCTCGTTTGTGTGTGTGTGTGTGTGTGTGTGTGTGTGTGTGTGTGTGTGTGTGTGTGTGTGTGTGTGTGTGTGTGCACTGTACGTGTCCTCCCCGACATTCTCAGCAAAGTAACACTTCTCTCCTCTAATTCCCGCCACAGAACGTTGTCTGTGCGGAGACATCGACACGGAGACTGACTGCAGTATCTGCTTCGACCCAGTGCGAGACAACCCAGGTGAGCAGCTTCCCTCACCGGTTTCTTTCTTTGACCCCTTTCGCGACTCTCTTCTGTGGCGTGAGTAGCAATTGTGGGGAGTTTGAAGATCTGCTTACTGTCGAATTGAATCAAGCGGATGCAGGAAGTGTGAAAGCTTCAATTGATTGCCAGATTTTGTGACGAACAGCACCAACAACTAACGCTTGCAGCACTGACGGTATGTGTGAACTTATGCTCTGACAAGAGACGCTGCTGAACTGCTTATGTGAAAGAGGCAAATGTGATGAAACAATACTAGTGTAGGCTCTGTGTCTGAGGGAAAATCTGGTCCATGTTTTTCGTATTTCGTAATTCACAGCCATGCGTAATAACTGCGATTTCTCATTTTAGCATTTAGTGAAAACTGTTCATCAGACCCCAGTAAATATCTAAATATTTACATGTAATGACCCTGTAGATATCTAGGTATTTACAGGGTCATCACATACTGTCCCTCTCCTTCAACCTTTCCGTTCTCTTCAAAATACAAGAAATAGACAAATAGAAACACAAAATAAAAAAGTGTTGTACAAATTAGTGTTCAATGAAAACTTTGTCCATATTCAGTGAGAGTTGCACATGCTGGCCTGCAAACTGCACCACACTAGGAATTGTTTTGGAAGACTGGATTGCGCGACGCATAGCAGATCCCGTGCACGACCTCCATCCAAAAATGATTTAAAAAGTTATGCTCAATAGAGTACTGCACTATTATTAGTCTGAATAAATTTAGTTGCTTCATTTCAAAATCGTTTTTCCTCTTTCCCCACAACACACACACACACACACACACACACAAATAGAAGACCCATTTGTGTGTCTTCTTAGTTAGAAAGGAAACAGAAAATGGTAAAAACTGCAGAAGTTAACATGGTTGAAAAAAAAAACGTACATTCATTGCTGTTTGTTTATTATTGTCGGAAACATTGGGAGAGCGCGACGCCGTCAGAGCCGGTGTGGCAGCCGGACAACCGTGGTGACGCCGTGTGAAGGCATCGATTGAAAACTGGGAGTCAGCAAGTGTCGAGCAACGGTGTCCTCGTTACATGGACGCATGGTGCCCGTATTATGACGCCTCCCTACATGATGGTAGTGGTGGTGGTGGTGATGGTGGTGGCGTTAGTCGTGATAGTGGTGTTAATGGTAGTGGCGGTGGTGGTGGTGGTATTAGAAGTGATACGGCTGATGGCAATGGTAGTGTTAGTGGTGATGACCAGTGGTGGTGATATTGGTGGCTACGGCTGCGGCGGCGGCGGCGGCGCCGGTGGTGGTGGTCGTGGTGGTGATGGCGATGGTAATCGTTGTGTGTTAGTGGAGTCAGTGGTGTTGGTAGTGGTGTGTTAGTGGTGGAGGCGTTTGTAGTGGTGTTAGTGGTGAATGTATTAGCCCTGAATCAATCATATATTTATTTCTGTATATGTGCGTTCAACTATTTGTGTGTTCTCAGATACTGCAACCTGGGACAATGTCTTCTCATGCCTCGATACTGCAGGAATTGATAGCGTAAGTGTGTGTGTGTGTGTCTTTGTGTGTATGTGTGTGTGTGTGTGTGTGTGTGTGTGTGTGTGTGTGTGTGTGTGTGTGTGTGTGTGTGTGTGTGTGTGAGAGAGAGAGAGAGAGAGAGAGAGAGAGAGAGAGAGAGAGAGTGTGTGAGTTGTGTGTGTGCATGTGTGTGTGCGCGTGTGTGTGCGTCTGTGTTAATCATGCACACTCCCCTCATGCACAGGACCCGATTCAAGAGTGCGCTAGAAGGAATCCCTGTTCAGACAGCCGGTAATGCCATCACAGCAACGACCATAGCAGTGCTGTCAGTGCTGGCGTTGCTATGATGACGACACTAGCACATCACCACCAATAGAATCGTGAAGAAAAAGACGAAAATGGAACATGCCACACACCACTTCTTTTCCTCCTTCGTCGCCACTTCCAGTTGCACCAACGCTACCATCTCCACCAGACACCGCCCTTCCTGATGCCTTCTATGCCTGTCTCGCACTCTTATATTCAATAAAGCCACACACAAATGGTTTTGTTCATAATCCTCCTGTTGTTAATTCTGGATAAAAGAACCAGCACGCTCCCATTTTCTCCATCTAATCGTACTTTTTGTTTTCTGGATGTGAAGGAAAAGTAAACATTACAGCTTATGTCACTGAGGTCGACCCGATCAGGACTTATCTAACAGTTAAGCTTATGTCTCGGAACAATCGCAACAAATTTCGCGCCACACGATAGCACAACATTTTTCTCATTTTTTTGTGATGTTAGCAGAGGTACTCAAGTGTTGGCCGTGCAAAGATCTGGCTTGGAAAATAAAGTCGTAAAGGAAATAGTATGGCTTTTATTGATTATCTTTTATTCTTATCTTTTAAGCCTATAGGGCAAGACAACTACAAAAAAAGGTCCGCTTATTGCCAGCTCACATAGAGATATCAGATAGAATGGTACAAAAAAGATAGAAAATTGGATAAGTTTCTTCTCCAACTCAAAAGGCTTCAAGTCCTAGGGTTAGGAAACAGGAAATGCAGAAATAGGCAGAGTTCTAGATTTTATTAGAGAAGGGATGAGTGATTGAGAATACTGATTGGAGACGGACATAATAAGGTATAGAGAAAATCTTACCCAACAAGGCCGCGTGAGAATGTTGGGCGTTCTGCGTCCTGCTTCAATAGTTTACTTTCTGAAGGGTTGTGTACTTACGAAAAGACTTGGAAAAGTTCAGTGTGGTATCTACATCATAAGAATGGGTAAGACGAGAAGTTAAGTTTAGATCAATTATAAACAATTGCAAGACAAAGTGGAAGATTTATCTCATGACCAGCCACAGTCGAGTGAATGTTTACTATTAATCCTTGTCAGTAACTCATGACATGGGTACATGTTGTGACAGTAACACAGCATAGCTGCATGCCATGCTAGTATGCTCACTATACTTTACGTTTATGAATTTGTTTTTCGCAGGGCCAGTTTTTATAGACTCATGCTTTTGAAAATCAGCACCTTGTGCCAGAAACACAGTTTGATTACTTTAGTTTTGATTAGGTTAGGTTAGGTTAGAGTAGATTTATGGTTAGTTTAGGTTGGATTATGCTTATTTTGTTTTACTTGAAGGAAACCAAAAAATACCAAATTTCTCATTTCTTAAAAAAGTCTAAGGATACAAACGACCATATGAAATGTAAATTTTTACTTCAGCGGTGCCTGACTGAAGTTTGATAGCCTTGGATATTGATAGTCAAACAGTGCGTAGCTGAAGTGTAAGTAATCCTTGATGTGTTCACTGTGGTGGCTACCTGTGGACTGCTGTGAGACTCGCAGCCTCGTGTTCATGAGCTGCACGTTAGTGCTTCGTTTATAATGTTTCATTGCTTCTTCTGTAATGTTAAGCATCTAATAATGATCTTATAGTTAGTTACATGAATATGTATGTAAACATTATCAAGCAATTTTCCCATGTGTACTTAGTTCTATTAACCATACGCAGTTGACTACTCAACAGTATTACGAATATTTACATAGTTTTGCTACCTACTTCACTTATTGTGGAA
>NC_059297.1:26628639-26663639 GCF_017591435.1 Portunus trituberculatus
AGCGAAGAAGACATGGTAATAGCTCACTAATGAATGTAGTTAGTTTGATGCACTTATCTTTTAAGTTCTGCAAGAAGAAGGGCCTTTTTCTGAGGATCGAGTGGCGAAGGAACATCCAAATGGCTCCAACACTTGGAAAGGAAAGTGTGATACTGTGAGGTTCGTCAATCATAAGAACATTAGAACATAAGAAAAGAGGGAAGCTGCAAGAGGCCGCCAGGCCTATACGAGGCAGTCCCTGTGTGTTTAAGTTACTTAATTCCATCTATCATCCCCATCCATGAATTTATCTAACCTTCTTTTAAAGCTCTCTATTGACTCAGCCCTGACTACATGACCACTGAGACCGTTCCACTCATCAACCACTCTGTTTGAAAAACAGTTTCTTCCCATTTCTTTCCTAAACCTGAATTTTTCAAGTTTCAACCCATTATTTCTGGTTGTCCCCGCTACTGATCCTAAGAACTACATTCTTGTCCCCTTTGTTAAAACTCTTATACCACTTAAATACTTCTATCAGGTCTCCTCTTAACCTATGTCTCTCTATAAGGAGCAGTTACGTGACTTAGGTGAATATCTCTGAGGATGGAATGAAGAGATGACTTGGAAAAAGAGTTATGGGCAGGAGAGGTGATGGTGGCGGCTTGAGTCCCTTTGGCGATTATCTCCGAAGAGAGCACGAACGAGTGGTTTGTGGGAGAGCTATGGTGGAGGACAGCGCTATAAGGTACCGAGGAAATAACGAACAGGTCTGTCCAGTAACTGTTCTGTATACCGTTTCCGATTTATACTACTATTCGTTCCTATACTGTCTCTGGAGCTGGTGAGAGAATGGAGCAGCTGAGCGAGGATGGGACTGTAGCGACGTAGGAGAGGAGAGGAAAGGAATGGCAAACGGAGCCCAACCGTAAATAAGCTTTTGAGCCTTTTATAATACATTTTCTAATTCTTTTGTACTATTAATCATTCTTGTCCTATTTTGAGGGGATTATATGTTAGAGGAGGATGTAGAACTGTATGTAGCGAAGCAATAAGTGAGGCATTAAGGAGAAAAGTCAATAATGGTAATCATGATCGCCCGATACAATTGTTCTGAATGTGTAGCCTACTGTATTTCTATTTCTTCCCTATCATAAATGGTTCCAACGTAATTACTATATATCATCCTCTTTTAAAGAAATTTCTTTAAATAATTGTATTATTGCACACTAGCTGGCTGGCATTACCAGCTACTGTCTCCACCAATACCGGAACCAAGATAAATATTGCAAAGAAATGAGAGAAGGATATGCGCGTGTACGTAAATGACTTCGTGACTGCTATTCGTCTTGTACCGACAGGATCTTTGCTTTGATCACTCAAGGCTACAGGTGAACACGCCACACTAAGCGTCTCTGAGGCACACACCTCGCGCTGCTAATAACGCCAGACCTTGGGCGCTGTTCGGCGGCTCCTATTCCCTCCCTAGCATGACGATCTGCAAGGATCTGCGGAACAAGAGTCAGAGTCCGTAGATTTGGCACGAGTCAGTCAGGGGGCTGCTGTTCTTCGTCCTGTGGCAGGACACTCGAGCTTGGGCTGAACCTGGAGGGTCTTTCAGAGGAAGAAGGAGCCTCGCATGTTATGTGCCTGGCTCATTGAGTTTCGCCGGTATTGGAGGACATGCTCATCCAGCGCTCTGAATATTTATATTTTCTTTTATCCTGCATGAGTGTTGCGTGTGGTGGTGACGCACATGTCCGCTGAGGAGCCGCTGGAAGCTGCCTGCACTGCTCTATCACCGAAAACAAGAAAGAAAAGAGACCAACGTTGTCATGTAGCCACATCATCCCACAGCACCCCTGTGCCCAAACTCTCCCACAATATCCTTGAGCGCACACCCTTCCACAACGTCCCTGTGCCCTGGACCGTACTGTCTCCTATCCAATGATGAAGCTGCGGGAGTTGTTAAATGAATATTTGACCGAGTTTTGGGGCCAAGAAAAGTTGCAGGTCGCCAGGTGGACAATACTGCAGTTCCACTGCACCACTTCGCAGGTACTTAACCCGCCTCACTAAACATTTCCGGCCAGGATCTAAGAAACTTCAACAGTAGAGCAACCTCCAGCCGCGAAATGATTTCCATGAACGCATAGAGGGACATCGTTGCCATGATAACGAGGTTGCCAACAGGTTGCTGGTAACACCATCTCTCGAGGTGGTGTTACTGTCTTTTATATACATTGATGCTCACAAAACAACTTTTCTATTGGCTTTTTGCAAATATTGCCCCAAAGAAAGGATTGTTTTATAATGCACAAAGTGAAATCTTACATGGAACACCAAAATAAAGCAGAAATGTGATCGGCCGCAGGCGTCGTCCGCTTTCTCTTCTTGTGACCCTTTTGGCTTGCGTGCTGCTTTCACCAAGATATTTGTTTCCACTTCTCTATTGCTTGCTATAATGAATACCATATCTGCTTTCATGTCTGATCAAGCCATAAGGATCCCCCTAACTCCGTGGCACTGAGTGATAGTGAGCTACTAATGAAATGCAGCTTTCCTCGGCATGCACTATTTGCTTTGGAACTTCATCTGGAAGAGGAGGACTCAGTGACTTAGTGGGGCATGCAATTCTCACCCATACTCAGATTTTACTTCACTTGCTGACTTTATGTATACAAAGCAAACTAGTATTACATAACTGGATGGGTTTTCAACTATGCCAATACCAGTCTATTCTAACCCATCTTAATCTTAACGTTATCCTTTCTCAGCAATGTAAAGCAAAGAAATAAATCCTATTCCAGCAGTTAGGTAAAAAAATAGAATAATACTCATACAAAACGTATTTTTTTTATCTACTCGCAGCAATGTACAAAGCATTAACCACATGGAATTTGGTCAAGATAAAAAAATAAGCAAACAGTTTATTGTGTTTGCTTCCTTAAGCCAACCTTGACACAACTGCAATATTCAAACAATATATTTTTTTTTCTTGATTTCAGTTGACCGCCTGCATGGAATCACATCCCGACAATATACCACCTCTACCCATGTTGAAGCCTCAATGACGTCCTTGTTTTACTATGGGGACTCACTAGCCATGATGAAAGCACTGTGAGGACTGCTGACTGTGTTGAGTAGTATAGCTGTGGGCACGTGACGCTGTATCAGTGTTTGTGAACAATGTCATATGATTTCCTCAGCCCTGGAGCAGGAATAACTTAAGCCACCTTATAATTGGCTGTCTGTTCTCGTGACGACACGGTAGTGACGTATCAGCCCTGGCAGCCAATGTGGAGTGCGAGTGTGAGTGTGAGCGTGAGTGTGAGTGCGAGTGCGAGTGTGAGTGCGAACCACGCCTATATGTAAACTGATGTTTACTGTTTACTGTGAGAATAAACATGAGGTAGATCATCACGCAGGGGAAGAACGAGCTTTTTGCTATTAGTTATCATACGTGGTAACGAACGCACTCTTACAAGTTGTCCCTTCCAACCCGTATTGGCCAGCAGTTCAATCTAGACTACGTATCTATGGTAGCGATGGTTAATGTTTACTTTCGGTCCTTGTTAGTAAGTCATGACATGAATACATGTTGCGTTTATGATATTTTTTTTTTTTTTCGCGCGGCCAGTTATTATTTCTATTATTGAAATTTTTGAAAATCAACACATTGTGCCAGAAACAGAGTTCAGGTTATGTTAGATTAGATTAGGTTAGGTTAGTTTTAGGGTTAGGTTGGCTTACATTAAATTTGTTTTGGTTTAGTTTTAGTTTAGTTGGTCGGAGAAAACGAAATACTGTACACAGAATTTTGCATTTAATAAAAGTCTGAGGAGACAAACGACCACATGTGACAAAGGAAAGGACTTAATGTAAATTTTTACCACAGCGATACCTTACTTGAAAGTTTGGTGGCCTTGGACACTGATAGTCAAACAGTGCGTAACTGAAGTGTAAGTAATCTTTGATGTGTTCACTGTGGTGGCTGCTACCTGTGGACTGCTGTGAGACTCGCAGCCTCGTGTTCGTGAGTTGTACGTTAGTGCTTCGTTTGTAATGTTTCATTGCTTTTGTAATGCTAGCATCTAGTAATGATTTTATAGTCACATGAACATGTATTACCATATAATCATATAAGCATTACCATATAATCATCCCATGTGTACTTCAGTACTATTAACTAACCATACCCAGTCAACTACCCGTCAGTATTATGAATATTTACATAGTTCTACTACTTACTTTATTGATTGTGGATTAACGTACTTTCTACAAGAGTGGGTGACAGGACAGAACCCTGAGGAACTCCACCGTCAATAAACTTAGGAAAAGACTATACAAAATCAACAGCGAAAGTTTCACTATAATCCTAAAAAAGGATGATCAAGGCTTACTAAATCAAAAAGATCACCAGGAGAGCAACCTTCACAAAATCCATACTTGCGATTAGAAAGAAGATTGTAAAGCGGTTGATGTTTAAGACTATCCCTGTTTAGGATACATTAGAACTTCAGAGAGACAAGAAATTAAATCAATAGGGCGGTAGTTTTATGGCACGGAACGGTCATCATTTTTGGGAATAGGCAAGCTTCCTGCAGGAAGGAAAGGTAGATGTTGATAGAGAGAATTGGAAGAGTTTGACTAAATAAAATGCAAGAAGATAGGCAAAGATTTGGAGAACAGCAATACGAGGGAGACCATCAGGTTTAGAAGGCTTCCGAAAGTTGAAGCCAACAAGAGCATAGAAAACAGTGCGAAGATCATGATGGGTAGCATGAAATCGTCGGAGGATGGAAGAGAGGGAGGAACAAGCTTCGAATCATCTAAGATGAAGTTCCTAACAAAAGTTTTAACGTTTTAACAAAAGTTTTAAAGAAGAGCTCAGTTTTACTCGTAGAGATGAGAGAAAATGGCAATGAATCCAGAAGATTAAAATAAAGGGAAGGAAGACTAAGACGTCACGCTCGTCAAACTGGTCACTCGTAACTTTTTCCTACGAGAGAGGACTGGATTGTCAAGCTGCAAACCACGAGCTGGACACGATAAGGCAGCACTAGAACCACCCCTTTGTTCCGGTGACTGAATAACAGCGTTACATTTCCGGAGGTGTGACGTCACGCAGGAAAGTGGGGAGAGCGCGGTTAAATATAGGACAGCAGCACGAACCTGCAGGGGGGATGGTAGGGACAGACAAGGGGTAAGGACCGCGCAGTCATGTACTGAGAACTATATATTGTGGCGATGACTGCCTTGCCGCCACACTCTCAGGTGCTGTCACTCGCCGCTTGTCGCTGTTGTACCACACGTAAGTAATCGTGAGCTATGCTGCATGTGTGCCGTGTGTGCTGTGTCGTACATGTTACACTGAGCGTGCACGGTCCACACGCTGCCGCCTCCAAGTTCTATACATTAAATTACATAGATCTCTACCTCATCTGACTTGACGCAGCGTGGCAGAAGCTAGTCCTGCCCGACAGACAAGCGAGGGTAGAGAGACTCCGCCTGACTTGTGTTGTTTGGCCGTATTGCAGGAAATCCGTAAGTCATGAAGACTGCTGCTAGCGTGAGCCGCGCATTGACGCTGCTAGCCGTGGTGCTGGTGGCGGTTACGCTGTTCATGGACACCGCAGAGGCTCGCCGAGGAGGAGGAGGAGGATCCAGAAAAGGTGGACCCAGAAGAGACAGACCTAGTCCTCCTGCGACTTTGAGTGATGCCATCGGTAAAACACACATTCTCTGTGTGTGTGCAATTCAACACGGTCTTCTGCTGGTCAGAAGACCGTGGTGATTTACACACATTCTTGTGTGTGTGTGTGTGTGTGTGTGTGTGTGTGTGTGTGTGTGTGTGTGTGTGTGTGTGTGTGTGTGTGTGTGTGTGTGTGTGTGTGTGTGTGTGTTCACCTCGGTCGCCTCCTGTTCATCCAGCCAGTCTTCCCTATTACGGAGCGAGCTCAGAGCTCAGACCGATCTTCGGGTAGGACTGACACCACATCATAAACCCTCGAGTTACATCCCGTACAGGGGCTACACATTAAGAGGCTTGCCCATTTGCCTCGCCACTTCCCGGGACTCGAACCCGGCCCTCTCGATCATACACAACGCGTGTGTGTGTGTGTGTGTGTGTGTGTGTGTGTGTGTGTGTGTGTGTGTGTGTGTGTGTGCGTCATCACAGTAACCCGCTCCTTCCCTTCTTCCCTCCACAGCACGCTGTGTGTGTGAAAAGACTGATGTAAATCCTGAAGCAGAGATTGAAGAGAATGCCTGCACCAGCTGCTTCGAAACAGGTGAACAACGCATCCTGCTTTTTTGGGGGGGTATCCTTTCACACGGGCCGAAAGCAGCGGTACGTTTTGCGCGGTGGCAATGAGCTGAGAAACATGCGTTTGAAGATCAGTTTTCTTAAGAATGTTTGTTGATTTCCTCTGCTTTCGTCCCTTTGCTATCCATTTATATCTCTCATCCTACTCTTCCTCCTCCTCTTATATAGAAACAGTTTCATGTAAGTGTAGACACATCAGATCGTCTCCAGAATCGATGATAGCGATGGTGGTGGTGGTAGTGGTGGTGGCAGTGGTGATGGTGTTTGTGGAGATGGCGGTGGTGGTGGTGTTAGTGGTGATGGCGGTGGAGGTGGTATTTTTGTGGTGATGGTGGTGTTGGTGTTGGTGGTGAAATAATCAATCTTGAAATTCATGTATTTGTCTTCTTTTTAAAGGTTACACTTTTTATCAATTCCTGTATATGAGTATCCAACTATTTTTTGTGTTTTCAGAGACTGACCCTACAGACTGGACCGAAATCTTCACATGCCTCAGTGATGCAGGGGCTGATACCGTAAGTGTGTGTGTGTGTGTGTGTGTGTGTGTGTGTGTGTGTGTGTGTGTGTGTGTGTGTGTGTGTGTGTGTGTGTGTGTGTGTGTGTGTGTGTGTGTGTGTGTGTGTGTGTGTGTGTGTGTGTGTGTGTGTGTGTGTGTGTGATTCACCATGGTCGTCTGCTGGGTACCCAGTTACATCCAGTATCTACTTGTTGCAAGGTAAACAGAGGCTACATATTAAGAGCCTCGCCCATATGCCTCGTTGCGCACGGGACTTGAGACTTGAACCTGGGCCTTCTTGATTGTGAGCTGAGTGTACTAACCACTACATTACGTGGTGTTTATGGGTCTTCGTTACTGTTGATTGCATATAGTTTATAATAATAATAATAATAATAATAATAATAATAATAATAATGTGTTGGTGTGCATGTGTGCTAATCGTACATTATTTTCTCATTCACAGAGTATCACTGCAGAGTGCATTGGAAGCCCATAAAACTGTCGTGAATGACCTTAACAGGAACAGCTGCTTCTGCTGCTGCAGATATTACCGTTTCTATGGCGATCCCAGAACAACATTGGCAATAAAATGATGAGGAAACAACGGAAACGACACCTTCAACTGCACCATTACCACCAATAGACCCTGTTCTGCCTCTTGCCTTCAATCTTCTTTCGCATGCCTGTCTATCTGTCTCGCACTCTTAACTTCAATAAAGTCTCACAAAAGTTATCATGTTTATTTTCTTCCTAGGAGACAAAATCCACGACCTTCTCATTAGGCTGTGAAACGTCAACGAAGAGCAGAGATACATGACACAACAGGTCATATAGCAAGGGAGGCGGCGACGGGGAAGCCATGGTAATAGCCCACTAATGAATGTAATTAGTTTGATGCCCCTATTTTTGAGTCCTACAGAAAGAGGGACCTTTTCCTGAGGGTCGAGTGGCGAAGGAACACCTAAGTGGCACCAACACTTGGAAAGTATGAGTGCGTGAGGTTAATTAAGACCAAAACCAAAGCATATCCCTCGTGAAGGGATCAAGCTCACAATTCTGTCGTTCAGTTACAATTGCTTAACAAGAATTTCTAAACAAATCTTATATAGAAAAAAAAATAAAATAAAACAACCATGAGCGTTCGTAAACTGATCATCTTTATAACGCTGACATCTGAAACCCAATTCAATTCAATTCAATAGTTTTATTGTTGTTTTACAACAAAGGAAAAAGTCGGATCTTGCCAACTATTCCCTAAACCGTTAGTATTACAATATTGTACAGTACAATTTTAACAAAATAAAAAAAGTTTACAGAAAATACAAATATTATTGCAGTATCACATTATTTACCATCTATAGGCAAACAGTGGATGTTTTTTAATGATTTTTGGTATGACATTATTATCTATGAAATAAATGATCATATCATAATGGTTCCAGTGTCCCTGCGGTCTGAACTCTTCTATTAGTGGGCAGTATTGTACATAGTGCTGTAGTGAGTGACCTCCCGGCCTTGCACATAAAGCACAAGGCTCAGGTTCAGCTCCTCTACAAACCTCCCAATAATATTTATATCCAAGTCTAAGTCTCATAGTAATTAAGTCCATCATGTGACTGTGTCTGCCATATGTATACTCCTTTGAATTATTTAAAATCTGCTTATAATGCCTACTACTTGCACTACCCATCTCACAACATTTATCAAGATCATTATCAATGGTAGCAAAACATTAGTTCTAAGGATTGACCTTAGACGACTATATGTACATTCACTATCAGGTACGCTGTCATCATCTCTAACTGCTCTTCGAGCAAGACTATCTGCTTTTTCATTAAGATATAAGCCTATATGGGATGGAACCCATATAAAATATACATGTATATTGTTTTTCTCCAGATTATGTATAACAGTTAAACACCTGTTTGTAATATCACAGTCTGCAGGGAGGAAGACACAAGCTCATACAATGCACTCTGACTATCAATGAAAAAATAAATATTTTTATCCATGCATGAAACAATATCAAGGCCTTCCAGGATAGCATATAGTTCGGTTCTGGTTGATGACAGGTTATTAGGCAATCTCTTTGAAAATTCATAGTCTTTAAATTCATCAGGAGTAGAAAATTCCCGTACAAACACCCCACATCCTGTCTTGGTACCCTCAACTGAGCCATCACAATACACATGTACCACCCTTCTACGTGGGTACTGCAACAACTTTTCAAGAAAGTGTGCTTTAAGCTCATATTTACACCACTGTTCTTTTGGTTTACTTAGCTTTTCAATATCAATATTAACATTATATGAACTCCAAGCAGTACAGCAATTTCTTTTTATAAGCACCTTAAATTCATCCATAACATCAAAGTTCTGCAAAACCCTACAAATTTTTCGAAGGTATGGGTTGTTGGTTACATCATCACCATTACATAAAGTCACTATATCTCTTTGGAGAGAGTTTGTACCATTACACACTATACGACATACTGTACGGCACGTTATTTCTTCTATTCTCTTAACAACACTGGGTAGACTCAATTCTCTCCTTAATACCTCTATCTTAGTTGTAGTAGCACATCCTAAAATTATTCTCATGGCTTTGTTTTGTATAACTTCTAGACATCTAAGCTGCTGAGAATTGAATTGAACCAACACAAGGGAAGCATAGTCTATAAGAGATCTAATCACATATATATATATATATATATATATATATATATATATATATATATATATATATATATATATATATATATATATATAAAACATTCTAAGAACAGGCACACCAACACCTGACCCTTTTTTCGCTAGAACTTTGAGAGGTGCATCAGAAACCCTTTGCACCGGTCTCCACTACTTTTAAAAGACATTAGTTTTATATTTTTAAGAGATTTCTTTTAAAATAGTAACAATTTATCGAATTTGATACATAAGTAAGAGGAGAAATGCTCTTGAAAACCACGTTAAACATCCCAGTGTCTTGTGAAAATAGTCATGGTGAAAGAGCAGCGTTTCTCAATACAGGGCAAAGACCTTACGAGATAGGAAAGCAATTCAACATACGAATTCAACAAGACACACACACACACACACACACACACACACACACACACACACAGCAATGGTTATACTGCAAAGAACAAGATAACCATTAAAATCACCAGCCTTTCATGACCAATCTGATTCGTTTACAAAGCTTCACTCAACCTTACAATGGACACCGGTCACTATTTCTCCCAATTACTACGCGAGAGTCCAGGGAAGGTGACGCTACTTTTCCCGGCCAACGCTCTCAACTAACTACTACACCGCGTTTCTTTTATCACTGTTGTGTGTTTATACATGAGAGAGAGAGAGAGAGAGAGAGAGAGAGAGAGAGAGAGAGAGAGAGAGAGAGAGAGAGAGAGAGAGAGAGAGAGAGAGAGAGAGAGAGAGAGAGAGAGAGAGAGAGAGAGAGAGAGAGAGAGAGAGAGAGAGAGAGAGAGAGAGAGAGAGAGAGAGAGAGAGAGAGAGAGAGAGAGAGAGAGAGAGAGAGAGAGAGAGAGAGAGAGAGAGAGAGAGAGAGAGAGAGAGAGAGAGAGAGAGAGAGAGAGAGAGAGAGAGAGAGAGAGAGAGAGAGAGAGAGAGAGAGAGAGAGAGAGAGAGAGAGAGAGAGAGAGAGAGACAGAGAGAGAGAGAGAGAGAGAGAGAGAGAGAGAGAGAGAGAGAGAGAGAGAGAGAGAGAGAGAGAGGGGGGGGGGTAGGAGGCTCATGAATTGCTTGAAGGAGGATGCATGGTAGAAAGTGGTAGAAACATATAGTGGAGAAACACAGAGAAACATCATGCAAAACAACGACCCCGTACAGACAAGAGACACAAGTTTAGAAGTAAATGAATATATGAAATTCTTGATTAAACTTACTCACGAGTTGACCGGGAACATTCTGTTCTTGATGTTGTGGGACTGCGATGGTCCTATAGGGATCGTATGTGTCGGTGGAGACTTATGAAGATATCACAGACGTGGTAGTTGTCCTGTCTTCTTCAGGAAGGCACAAGTGAGGTGAATTACGCAAAGTTGTTTGGAGGGACCGATGGTTTCTCTCTTCCAAAAACAGTGTTACCAGATTAGGTAAAGTTGCAACTCTATTATTTTCGGACCAGTCATTCAAGCTTACATAATGTAGCATTTATTCCACATGCGGACCGCACCGTGCGCTCGATAGGTGGTTCGATTAGGCAGTTAAAGTCTTTCAATAAACAATAAATGGACTGTGAGATGTGAGCGTAACATATCCTACACCGTAGGGAAGAAAATAATCTTGTGTAAGGAAACCTTTAGTGTTTAGCATTGCTTACTAGATGAGACAGTATTCGGTGTTTCGCTGAGACTCACTCACCGCCAGCTGCTGCTTCATGTTTACCCAGTTGTGTCCTTGCTTCTGACGTCATCTCCGTGTCTGCCGTTCTTCCTTCCCCGCGTCTGTATTGGAACAGAATATAGTAACACCGTTTGCCTGTCATCCAAGGATTTTTGTATATTCCTTGGTGTAGACGCAGCCGCTCGATAATGGGGAGTTTTCAGAACTAATCCACTACATGTCACCTCTGCTACATTTCCTTTACTGACATGAGCTAAATTATTGTTGTATAAAATCCCAGGTGCATACAAATGTATAGAACATTGATTATTATTATAATACTGTTGACATTCTGTGGTATACTTTTGAATATCCTGTATGGATAATTTTGGGAGAAGTTGATCAAAACAAATATATTTTTGTGATTATCTTGTAATACTGCTTTCATATATCTTAAATACAGCATATTATAAGTCTAAAATCTATTGATTTGGACAATGAAAAAAGTAAAAATTTTGACTGTACTGTTTAGTATAACCAAGCTTACCTGTAAGGTAAGCTTGGTCTTGATCTTGATACTACAGGCGACTCGGGATCACTCCTGAGCCGGGCCTTTGGATCGGCAGCTCCTGTAGACGACAAAAGAAAGGCACACAGAAAAAAAGGTAAAAAAAAAGAAGAAGAAAAGGAAACAGGGTCCTTTGCTCTAACCGTCTGTACATCTGGCACGCCACATTCTCTCCAGAAACTCCTTCACCGCCTCAATCATCCTTTCATTCGTTTCTCTACTCAGTCCCAGCAGCACCACCATCCACTCCCTCCCCGTCTTTTCCACTCTTTCGTTCCTATTATGCCCTAACTCAGTCAACACCACTTGCATCATCTCATACCTGTCTCTGGCATACTTCACACACTCCAGCATCACATGCTCCACCGTCTCGTCCTCTCCCGAGTCACACATCTGGCACACTTTGCTGCGGGACTCAGACCACCTGTAACTCCTTGCATTCACATCCATACACTGTGCCCTAGCTCTGAAGAGAAGATCACCACCCAGGCTTCCATCGTACCACCTCTCATACATCGGGGCCTCTTTCACCTTGTACCATTCCAGAGTAGTCTTTCGTTCCATCCCATTCCTCCATTCATTCAGTCCCATACTCTTCACATCTCTGTCTATCTCACTCTTCCACTTCCTCACATCCCATTCTGTTCCCACTCTGCCTCCTCTTGTCACGACCCATTCCAGCTCATTCTGATTCACCCCAGCCATTCTCACTGCCCACCCAACCTGTAGACCATTCCTCTCTGTCATTCTCATACACCTTTTCCTCCATTTGCTTCCACTTTCACTCCACAGATACACCTTCCTTGCTATTCTTGCATCATCCATTCTCTCAAGCCTAATCTTGTACCTAAGTGTCGCTTTTATAAGTCTTTCCTAAAAGAGCTCCATCCCATATCCCTCTTAAGGCTTCTACTGCCGTGTACCTCGGTGCATTCAGTGCCAGCCTAGCTACTCTACACTGCCCCACTTCTAACTTGTCAATTTCACTCTCGTTCCATGCAATCACATCCATACCATACATTATACTGGGGACAGCCACACTCTTCCACACTTCTCTCAGCACGTCATACTTACTTGCTCTCATCCTTGCCGCGCTTCCTAAACGACCCACCCACCGGTTCACCAAACTTATTTTTCATTCTTTGACTTTTCACACCCATTCGGACTCATCCACATCCCTAAGTACTTGTATTCTTGTGCCTGCTTCAACTCATTCTCTCCCAACCTCCATGCTGCATTACATTCATCCTCCGACCTATTCACAATCATCACCTTACTCTTCTCACTACTAAACCTAACTCCAAAATCTCTTCCATACCCATCAACCACATCCAGCAGACTTTGCAGCTCCTCTGCTGACTCACTCATAACCACTACGTCATCTGCATAAAGAAGCACACCTATCTTATCATTCCCCACACTCACTCCTGCATTCATCCTTCTCATTCTTGCTGCTAACTCCTCTGTGTACAGGCTGAAAAGGGTTGGTGACAAAATACATCCTTGCCTAACTCCTCTCTCACTCCTCACCCAGTCTGTTTCTATATCTCCTAAACTGTACTTAGCTCTGGTATCAACATACATGCTACGCACTATGTTGACTATCTTGACACTCAACCCAATCTTTTCTAGGACTCTACCTAGCATTTCTCTATTCACCCTATCATAAGCTTTCTCTGTATCCAGGAAACCCAAATACAATTTACTTCCATCCCTCTTTTTTATCTCAATCATTTCATTCACCACAAACATAGTGTATAGTTATTTTCTTGATCTTGATCTTCATCAAGATCAAGAAGCGGCAAAACAATCGAGCAAAGAATAAGCACATCACTGGACAGCTGTAGAGTGAGGAGAGAGAAATATGTGAAGCTTTCCTCCTCCTCATGGCATAGTGACATGGACATTACTGCAGGAATTAACTGTTTGTCCAACAATGTGTTTGTTAAGGTAAACAGGTGACCAGCCTAGCTTAGGTTAGCCAACAGCACTCTCGCCAGGATACTCGAGTTGCCTATTCGTAATCTGAATTGTTGTTTCCATTAACTTATAAGTTGATCTGTGTGGTTTGGACTTTTAAGTGACACATATGTTGTCTTCATGTTTACTGTGGACTGGATTAATACACTTCTGATCAAGGGTGTAACTCTTTTGGAAATGTGGAGATGACCAAACAAGCTCAATGCCAATTCAAGAGAAAATCAACTTACATACATTTGTTCATGAATAGGGTTTGATTTTGCCTGTATTACTACTTAGAAGGAAGTATGTAGAAAAAAAAATATTATATCGACTTATTGCATCTCTGTGTTTATAGAATGACAATGCAGGTATGTTCTATGTTATCCCTGTGGTATTGTGCTGAAACCTTAAAGTTAGAATCCTTGGTTCCTGGTTTGACTAATAGTTCAAGGTTTCCTTTAGATTGGCTGGAAATTTGCATCTTAGCTATTACATAATTAATACATCTCTCTCACTCTGACTCCCAAGGAATAGTCACCACTACATTTTTATCAGTAACTTTAATATATCACACTACATTGTTCTACGAGGCATTGCCTGCTTACTAATATGGACTTTATTATCTTTCGTCTTGTTTTTTGTATGACTATTTGTTCTGTTTCCTCTCGTCCAGTGGTTCCCAAACTTTTTCAGCTTGTTACCCAATTCAACATGCCACACTAAGCATATTACCCCTTTCACAAAATGTTGTCAACATCGATATATATGCTTAAAATAAAACACTACATATACATACCAGCTTATGCCTACCCCAGCTGATGCTCACAGAGAAAGTGACTGTGAAATAGAGGCAGCGGTGCCAGATTTTCAAACCCAAATTATCGCATTTTTACCATAACTAGAAATGATCTTATTACTGACCAACATATCACATATTTACGAAAATTATTGTATTATCTTATCGCACGGAAGGCTAAATGATCGCACTTTGCGATAATCATCGCACGTCTGACAGCTGAATAGAGGCAGTCTCAGGCAGAGAGAGAAGCTTACTGGACAGTGGACACGTCGATGAGTCCATCAGGGCTGCTGAGTGACTTGTGTTATGAAGCATATATGGTAAAATATTTTAGGGTTGCTGCACACTTAGATGCATATTCCTTCTTTTCTAAAACTGTATATGTATTAGCTTTTGACGTTCATTGTTATTTGGTTCAACTTTATTAACTATAATCAATAATTATTTATAATAGTTATTTATAATAGATGATAATTATTTGTAATAAATATTTATCTATAATAGATTTACTTTACATCTTTTCATACTAAAAATTAGTTAACATTATTCTTAACTTTTTTTTTTGTCACCTCTCCATTACCCTAGAAAAAATATTAAGTTACCGCCCGGGGATAATTTACCCCCAGTTTGGAAACCACTGCTCTAGTGGAATACATTTTGTTAAGATTAAATTACACACCATTCCGCATCGTCGGCTAAGCACACATATCATTATGGGAGGCGGTGGCGTAGTGGGTAATAAGAAGGTGATCGTGGGATAAGGTGGAAATTCGATGACTCGATATCAATATCGGTTTTTTGGCTCTCTCATTCCTATTTTTTCACTGAATTCAATAATATTTATACACAAGGTGTATGTTTATGGTGTACATCTTCAGTGTTAATTTGGTACAGAAATGTGGCATAGTTTTTTTTCAATAAATATTTTTTCGGCGATAAGAAAATAATTCAAAATACCATTATAAAATCAAAACTAATAACAGTGTGGCAATTTCCTCTTAACCACATATAATATACATAACAACAAATAAATGTCAGCATCGGCATACACATAACCTATGTTATAAAAATTTCATTACACGCCAAATTGTTACCTTTTTTTCATAAAAAATTTGAGTTTATAAGCCTGTTGTAAATTTATTTGAGTGAGTTCATGCATTATCATGCTGGCATTTGTTAAGATGAGGTTGTTGATCATTTTGCTGCAAAAGTTTTGAAATTGACCAATTACTGAAAAAGTTATTCAACAATATATGCTGAAAAACTGAAAGTCGAGAAAAACGCATTTTCTGTGAACATCTTCAAAACCCCACATAACTCACTCCAATATGTACCAAACTCAGATATGTACTTACATAATCCCTTGACAACTGTTTGGAGGCTGGTAGTGGCTGTTTAGATAGTTTCAGGCCATGTTACATCATGGGAATGTCGTCTATATAGCCTCTCTGAATGGTGAGCTCTCACTTGCCTGTCAGCCTTACAGGCTCCTGGTCCCGTTATTATCATATTAGAATATATAACATATCACTGATAGGTTCTGAATGGTGAACAACACTGTCACATTTGTCACACCGAAGATTTATAGTACAATCAAACAAATAACTTGTCACTTTTGCGGTGATTCCGTTGCCACATTCACATTTCACCAAATTGAAAATTGTTTGCAGTCTTTGTAATGATATCACTAACAAGGCACTATCCTCACTAGTTTGGTGAACTTCACTCTCCTCTGGTGGCAGGAGACTATGCCTGTAGCTTGCAGCAGACACGTGAGGGTCGGGAGTGGCAGGGGTGGTGGCGGCGGAGGTGGAAGCCTCGCCAGTACTACCACCACGTGTCTCAGGCTCCTCACTTTCTTCTCTTTTCCACCTTTTCAAGGCTTTCTGGCGGGCTGTTTCAACCTGAGTCTTTCTTTTACCACTTACACGTGGCATTGTCACAATTTGGGGACTCAACACGTGTAAAGTACGATCAACAGGTAGGCTGCAGGCACGCACACTTCCTAAGGCTGTATCAATTAGTACTGAGGATTTAGCATCTTCCTCACCCTCACTCAGGCTCACTGCCTGATCCTAAACTGTCGTACAAGTACATCACGCAAAAAAAAAAAAAATAAAACAGCTCAAAAAAGGAAATAAATACAAGCAAAACAAAGACTAGAAGAAAAAGGGGCGTGTGCGCGCTTGGGTATTTAAAGGGCCGGCCCTTTAAACCCGCCATTACCAGGTAAGCAGTGCGTTATGCGTCTGGCAACTTCGGCCATAGCTTCCCTCTCCAGAGACGAACCCAAGTACCAAGTTTCCAATTTTTCAATTTTTTTGACCAAATTAACGAATTTCCCCCTTATATAAATAAGGCAGACAACCACGCGTAGCTTCGAATCCCACCACGTACCGCTTTAAACACTTTGCATTTGCCGAGTGGTTTGAAGTTACCTACATGTCACCATGATGCGCTCGGGTGGTGCTATGGGCCCAAATATGGGTACCACTATAAATAAAATTGCCTGCTCCACTAATGGGTAGAAGCTGAACAGCGCTACCTATACGCACTCTTCAAGTACACCTACAGGTGCTATAGGCCATAACATTAAAAAAAAAAAAAAAGAAATGCTCGTGAGTTTACATGAACGTCTCTCTAACGTGAATGTTTGGGCAGATGACATTAATCTTTAGTTGTGGTTTAGAAACTGAAGGTTGTATCATCGTACTTCGGCAACACCAACGTCCGAATGCCTATTAATATAAATCCAATATGCAGTCAACAGTAACAAATACCTATAATATAATCAACTACTAGATTTTGAATAATGATGAACAACAGTGATAGTGTTATAGGTAAAGAATAATGGATGCAATACCGTATCAGATGGAGATAATGTGAAGGTTGCCTGCGCATGACAATGCAACCTGAAATCCTCAAAAATGGAAATTATTCCTTTGGGCGCCGCAACAGCTTAGGTCATATGGCACCACTAGGGTTAACGGGAGAACGCTACATCTCCCACCGGGCAACTAGGTTTAACAAAGATTCAAACACGAGCCGCCTTAACCAACTGCGCCACTCAGCCCTACATAGTCTTCAATTCTGAGTGGTACAACTATTAGAGTAACTTTTCATTCTATCCACGCTAATTCTTGACATATCCCTTCCCGTAATGAGCATAAAACGTAGGACACAGCAGACTGGTGGTGCAATTGTACATTGGCATAACCGAGGCAAAGGAATGTTTAGTGGTGGTTCCTGGCACGAAATCCCAATTAATACGTGGTCCAGAGCCTTATAAATGAGTGGAGGTATACAGTGTTTGTTGATACCCTATAATGAAACATACTTGGCCCAAAAAAGGCACATGGGAAATTTTAGCTTGTACATTTGACTAATAAGAAATCTACTAAGCTTGATTTATTATTACAACTACTACGGTTCTTTCCTTATATCTTTTTCTTTCTTGTTTAAGGAAGAGGGCTAGTACTTTTTTTCTTCTGTCTTTCCTGAATTTGTCTTTCTTTCCTTCGTCTGTCTCTCTTGTGTATAAATATAGTCTCTTCGTTTCTCTCGTACACTGGAACCCTCACCAAGACACTCAAGAAACGATAAGAACACCACAGCGCTTTCAAGTTACCTTCATCCTCCCAGCCATGTTTTCCAACTTCTCCTTGACGTACTTTCACTAGATTCCTAAAGCTCTAGTTAAAAGTGACATGAATTCTTTAAAGGTGTTTTTACAGATCCAGCGAAGGATTAATATTATTTTGATATTACTGAAGGAGAAACATTCATGAGAACCTTCCAAATCATCGCTTTAGTCCTTAATAGTCGTGATGAGAGAGAGAAGCGTTTCAGAACATGGGGCTGGGTCTTTGCGCCACCTGCTACCTTTCCTTACTTCTGCTTCGTCGCCTGCTGCAGTGAGTGTTGCTAAGTACTTGCCACTTCTTCTGGGACCTGGGAAAGGAGATTGAATTCATTAAGATGTTTTTGTGTTGGTAGGGCGAATGTGAATGTTTCAAGACATTTATCCATCACTTCTGGATAACTCATATGAACTGTAGGGAACCTGCAACAGTGGGCTTTTTCTTATCATTTTTTGTTGCCCTTGGCCAGTTTCCTCTCCTGCATAAAGTAAAAAAAAAAAATATGACGAAGAGCCCTTGTTGATGGTGGTGGTGGTGGTAGTAGTGGTGGTGGTAGCGACGGTAGAGGAGAACGAGGAAAGTAGTAGCTGTCTAGTGAGAAACGGGTGAAGAAGAAGAAGAAGAAGAAGAAGAAGAAGAAGAAGAAGAAGAAGAAGAAGAAGAAGAAGAAGAAGAAGAAAAAGGAAAAAGAAAGAACAAAAAAGAAAAAGAAAAAGAAGAAATAGCAATAAGAAATAGAAGGAAGAAGAAAAAAAGAAGAAAATTGAAGAAAGAAGATGAAGAAGAAGAAACAGAAATAATAAGAAGAAAAAGAACAACAACAACAATAACAACAACAAAAAAATAACAATTCTGGTATTGGAGAAGGTAGAGAAGACAGAGAATGAATAACAAACAGGAATAACATGAAGGAAAAGGGAAGGTAAGAAAACACACGCTTACCATGGCACAGCGAGAGGAAGGAGAGGCGAGCTGGTGACAGTCTATCTTAGATCAGCGAGGCAGTACTCCTGGGCCGGGCTCCCTGTGGTGGTAGTAGTAGTAGTAGTAGTAGTAGTAGTAGTAGTAGTAGTAGTAGTAGTAGTAGTAGTAGTAGTAGTAGAAGTAGTAGTAGTAGCAGTAATGATAATAACAATAATGATAATAATAAAAGTTAAAATACTATTACTAATAATACAGAATTACATTTCGTTTTTTTCTGTTGAATTATATCTATTCTATTAGGAGCAAGAACATGTAAGAAAACTCTCTCTCTCTCTCTCTCTCTCTCTCTCTCTTGCGCTATCTTCCATTATAAGCATAAAATAAAACACACAAAAAACACCACTGTAAAAAAAAAAGTATAAAAAACAACCATTCAAAACACAAGACACAAACATTCAACTCACCGGAACCTCAAGAGTGTTAGAGGATGGAGGGCGACTCGGCACAGGAGAGAGGGAAGTGGGTACAGCAGAGGGAGTAGGTGACGGGGCGACGCGATGAGGAGAGGCGGAGAAACGGCGCGGTGAAGGGGCGGCATACGGTGGGATCAGTGCACCAGCATCTCGCCCTCGGTCATCGCCACCACCACCAGAGGGATTCATGTAGTGGCGAAGCTTTTCCCGCTGTGAAGGAGACGGAAACGAGGGAAAGTGTGAGGGAGAGAGTGCAAAGAAACCATTTTTTTTTTTTTACATACTAATTTGTGAAGCTGGAGTTGAAATGATCAGGGTATTTTTTTTACTTTACATATGAACCAGATGACGTGAGACAGGAAGTGATAGCCGAAGCAGGAGTTATAGGCTACAATCGAACCACATGGAGATGGTTCATCCGAAACACACGAAGAAACAATACACAAGCAGAGAAGATGCCACTTTGAAAGTACAAGATAAAACCGACTTTTGCCCCCTCTGAAAGAAACAGGGATTACAAGGAAGTGGGGGAACGAGGAAGGGGTTGGTGTTGGTGATATTGTACAGCTTGTGAGTATAGTGACGTGTGGTGTAAGGATAAAGAGGTTTGTGGATGACACAAGAGCGAGGGGAGAAGCAGAAGGGAGTAAGACGAGACGAGAGAGAGAGAGAGAGAGAGAGAGAGAGAGAGAGAGAGAGAGTGTGTGTGTGTGTGTGTGTGTGTGTGTGTGTGTGTGTGTGTGTGAGTACCTACCCTTAACTTAGCCTGCCCCGCCAGCACCATCTTGAAGCGGGAGGAACAGGCGCCGAGACACACGAGCAGCATCACGCCCTGGGCCACGCCACGCACGGGAAGGGACACAATGAGATTAAGTGCAATGGAAAGAGGAATAAGACAACGCACTGTTCATGGAAAGCTAGGCATCAGTAGGGAGCCAATAGGAAAGCTCTTACAATAGGAATAAATAGATTTATGGATGGGGATTATAGATGGGAGTATTTTAGGTAGGTCTTTTGTATCTATTTATTTATTTGTTTGTAGACCTGATGGCTTTTTTGCAGCTTCCATTCTTACACTCTTACCTTCTGAACCCCCTACTTATTTCAATTTGAATCGGTTCACATGCATTTCCGAAGCAATTAATGATCTATGCATGGAAGTATTTGAGTGTCTCTAGTTGTTCTTAAGTTAATTTGTCACTCATTATCTAATCATATCAGTTCAGGAGCATTTGCAAGTCAAACAGCAATGGCTGCGTATGGGAGTAGTACTGTATGTGTCTGTACGTAAGTCATGAACCGTTGTAGAGTTTGGTGCTCACGCTGAGGGCGTTGAAGATCTGGAACACGGGGTAGAAGTCAACGTCCAGCTCGAAGTCGAGGTAGGTGATCACGGCGAAGGTCCATGTGAGGCTGAAGTATACGATGAGAAGCGAGGAGCCCAGGGTGAACGAACGGTAATCCTCCACGCTGGGCTTGTTCCTGCGGGAGATGTGATTGAATTTGATTAATTCATTACGGAAAAGTGTTAGTCAGTACGAAGGAGATGAAGTAATAGTGAAGAAGCGAGGATAATAGCAATGCACACACATACATTCACAGATAAATAGATAGGGAGATAAATAGTTTGAAATCAATCTTAAAGCAATATCCAAAATCAATTGTAACCCAATACGAACTTATAAAAAGATATGTTCCAAAAATATCCAGTAGTTCAAAGAAAAGAAAAGAACAACAAAGTACAAAGGAAGCAGGACAGCATGAGGTGTGGCGTGGTGTAACGAGTGACGCAATGCTCCAGAAGTTAACTGTTGGTGAATATTGAAGTGTTTTGATATTTGATGTGAATGTTATTAGGGCCTTAATCAATACCAACTAATGATGAATATAATTGTAGATTTTCGTACTTAATATCTCGGGATATGATTTTGTTTTCTCTTTTACAGACCTTCCCTTCACTCAAGAACTCAATCTCATCGAGACAATAAGTATATTTAGTTGATTTTTTTTTTCTGTTTGTGTACATGTAACCATTTGCCTGTATGACCGTCTGTTCTGCTGTCTTCCGGTGTACCTGTTTGCCTCTCTCCCTGCCTTTCTCCCATCTTGTTGACTTCTTTCTCTGCTTGTCTTCCTTCCCGTCTTCTTTCTTTTTCGGTCAAGTGCGTTGCCTGGCTGCCTTTCTGCTTGCCTCTTCTACCTTTCCTGTCTCTGACTGCCTTTCTTCCTTCCTTCCTATCTGCTTGCCAGTACGTTTCCCCCTTTGCTTGTTTACATTCCTTTTATTCTATCTGTCTACTTTTGTGTCTACCTTCCTACTTGTCTGTGTCTTTTCTGTAGCTTTTGATAATAATCCCAAAGAAAGCTAGAAAAGCGCCGATGATATGAACCTTAGATGCTAAGCTAAACTCGTTCATTCTTTCAATTTCCCTTTTTACCTGAAAGCCGCCGTGTGAAGGTTGAAGAAGATCACTAGGGCACAAAAGAGAGCCACTCCGCAGAACACTATCTGAGGCGCGAAGAACACCTCCTTGGGCGAGTCGTACCATGATATGAAGCAGCGAGGGTCGTTGCCAAGGTCATAGAGGAAAAAGGTGTAGGTACACCCCACGGACACGAGCGGCATTCCAGCTGACAGGTAGCCATACTGCTTCATCCTGCCGCCCACGATGCCTGAGGATGAGGTAAAGGATGGACTGGAAGAAGAGGGAGCTGCAAATTGTACTCTTAAAATTTTTGGCGACTTATCTTGAGTACTTGTAAGAGGCTGTAGTGGAAGTTATCGGAGAGTTTTCAAGGGTTTTCAAGTAGTAAGAAAAATATCCGTGGAAGCTCCCAAAAAAGTTTAGTTTAGTTCCTTCTTGGTAACAAAAAATAAGGAAGAATGAAAGAAAAACTGGCTATATCCTCCAATTTTCGTAGGATGGACAGAATAAGAGTGAAAACTAGTAAGAAAATAACTATTTTCTCATTAGGAGTAATAAGAGGGTTAGAATAAGAATAAGAACAGCAGGATATGCTGGTTGACTTTTCCATTGGTAGGATGAACAGATTAAAGATTGAAACGAGTAGAAAGTTAACTTTTCTTATTACGTGTGGTTATGTGGATAGAAAAGAGTAAGAACAATTAAAAATACTGGTTAGTAGTAACGTGGATGGAATAAAAGTAAGAACGAATCGAATGCCTCTCTTGAAGAAAAGAGAAATTACAAAAAATATGCGAGGCAAGCAGCACCTCTTACCTGACGTGACACACTTGAAGGAGGCGTGTCCTATCATGGCCATCCACGCCCCCGCAGCCAGATAGCAGAAGTGCTGGAGTGTGCCGATGGCCGTGCAGACATGACGGTCTTCCCTAACCTGCTCCACGTCACTAACCACCATGAAGATGCTCCCCGCCAGCAGGCACCCCGCCAGGCAAAGCCCCATCAGGTGGAACTGCTCCTTTAACTCTCTGGAGAGAGGAGGATAGGAGGATGAGCCAATGGTGATGGTGGTGGTGGTGGTGGTGGTGGAAAGGGTAAGAGAGGGGGAGAATAAGGGAATGGTGAGTATTGGAATAGCAACCTTACGAGGAGAAGGAGGAAAGTGAGGAGGAATATAAAAACAATGTTACTACTACTACTACCACTACCACCACCACCATTATTACTATGTCCTACTATTACTACAACTTCCTACCACTTCTATTATTATTACTACTACTACTACTACTACTACTACTGTTGCTGTTGCTGCTGCTGCCGCTTCTATTACTATACAACAACAATAAAAAAGATAGGAAGGATGAGAAGAAAGAAAGAAAACACATTGAGACAAGAGAGAATAAGAATAAGAGCGAAAAGAAGACAAAGAAAATTATTTATCAAAATTAAATCATTAATAACAGTAATACGAAAAAGAAAAACAAGAAAGAGGAGGAAAAGGAGGATCTTGAAAAGTATTCCTAACACTCCCCAACACTCACCCAGCGAAGGCCACCACGAACATGAAGAAGAGCAGGCAGACTGCGGACAGGCCGTACAGCACGTAGCGCAGTATTACCAACCACTCCGGCTCATCAGGCACCACCTGCAAAACGACCAGTCTTAAACTTGCTATATTTTATCGCTACTTTCCCGCTAACTGTTCCTCTGTTCTTTCTAGCTGTACGTACATGGCTTTTTACTTTTTTCTCGTCCGTTTCTGTCCTTCTCCATAATGTAAGACTAGAGCAGGAGTCTCAATATTTGCTAACTTTTACTGATACACTACATAACTCCTTGTCTGCTGCAGTATTTCCTTCTGCCTTTGATTCGAACTGTTTCAAGGGAGATGTTTCAAGACGCTTAGCCACCGATTTTGTTTTATCCTTTTGATTACACGCTTTGGGGACTGGTTATTGGAATTTTGTTGCCCTAGACCAATGTCTCCTTATACACACGGAAAAATTCCGAAATCTATCGCATTCACCTCACTGCACTCACCACTCAACACACCAACACTCCACACAATCTACCTACCTGACAATAGACCAAAAACAGTGTGCGAGAAGACCTAACAGACGCAAGGTTAAAGAAGACATGTGAACAGTACTCGTGCTCACCATCGGCTCCACCATCTCGGCCAGCACGGCGTACATGCCCTGCTGGCGACACATACACTTGGTGCCGCCGTCGTAGCTGTGCCACACGCGACACTGCTCCCCATCCCACTGCCCGTGCTGGCCAGCCTCAGGGTTGTACCACGCGCACCGCCGCGCCTCCAGCTGCAATGGTGGGAGTGGTGGTAGTAGTGGTTTTGGTGGGAGTAGTAGTTGTTGTGGTTGTGGTTGTGGTAGTTGAGATGTAGTAGTGCATAGATAAATTTTTTTTTTTAAGGAATAGTTATTTTGTTACCTAGAGCGACATGTCGACTCAAGGGGTTCTAATAGATAAATATCATTAGCCAGAAGGTCTGAAGTATATCAAGCCAGACCTACATTTCTCAAATTAACTCCTTATCACCTCCATCTAAGCCCCATCTCTCTCTCTCTCTCTCTCTCTCTCTCTCTCTCTCTCTCTCTCTCTCTCTCTCTCTCTCTCTCTCTCTCTCTCTCTCTCTCTCTCTCTCTCTCTCTCTCTCTCTCTCTCTCTCTCTCTCTCTCTCTCTCTCTCTCTCTCTCTCTCTCTCTCTCTCTCTCTCTCTCTCTCTCTCTCTCTCTCTCTCTCTCTCTCTCTCTCTCTCTCTCACACCACTCTAAATGTTACACAGTCCTCTTCACAAACTTAACACTGCCTTAGCCCAAACCATTAAGTCTTCCCTCTGTTCCTCTGTTACTCCCTGACTTACTTTACTCGTTTTCAGATTGCCATGTCTATTACTCTGTGTACCCTCTTTCTTTTCTTCCTACCTGCCTGCCTCTCTGTCACAACCACCATCTCTGTCCCTTAGCTCCTCCCCCTCAGCTTACCTTGCTCGCACTCAGATTGCCGTGGAAGAGCAGGTGGCGTCCCGAAGTTTGCATTTTAGTCAAGTGGGGTAGATTCGACTTCAGTTTAGACTTGATCGGGTTAGGATTGCAGGGCGGCGTAGTGGGGTCCACCTTACCTGGGGCGCGCATCACGGGAGTAACGCCGATACGGAAGCTTGCCACTTGTGAGTCCAAGAAGTTCTCCACCTTAGGATTCAGTTTGCTAGACACAGAGGAGAAAGGAATTTAGAAGTATGTGAAGGTACAATGCAGTTATAGATAGATGCATTGATGTTTTTTTTATGTAATTTACTTGTTTTGATTGGATTTAGTGTCTTTTGATATCCTTTGCCAGAAACTGTCTTACATTACAAAAGAAAATGAGTGACTGGCTGAGTGACTGACTGACTAGCTTACTAACTAACTGAAGAACTAAAAAAAAAGAAAAAAAATTGCAAACTAATGAACTAATTAATTAACAAGCGAACGAACGAACGAGCAAACTAGGAAGCTACAGGAACTAACTAAGTAACTAAAGCTAATAATTCACCTGTCAACTAACTAATTACATAACATCAGACGGTCACAACAACCACCACCACCACCACCACCACTCACCCGGCAGTAAGAGGCAGCGGGTGTCTCTCAACCTTATGAAGACTTGTGTATATGAAGGTGGCGATTACTGCTTTCCTTTCCGTGCAGCGCTCGTCAGTGAACATGTCCCGGGGAACTGTGGGAGGAGAGCTGGTGGTGAAGACTTAAGAGACAGAGAAAAGTGGAAAGCGTATGGAGAAATGACGGAGAGAGAGAGAGAGAGAGAGAGAGAGAGAGAGAGAGAGAGAGAGAGAGAGAGAGAGAGAGAGAGAGAGAGAGAGAGAGAGAGAGAGAGAGAGAGAGAGAGAGAGAGAGAGAGAGAGAGAGAGAGAGAGAGAGAGAGAGAGAGAGATGGGCGGGAAATGTAGAACCCCAAGCCTGTAGACATTAGCACAGTAGAGAAAAACAAAGAAAAACAGAGAAAAACAGAGAAAAACACAGAAAAACAGGGGTATAGGAACATGGAAACAGACAGAGAAACACAAGCAAACAAAAAAATAAAGGTAAGGAAACAAATCATCCATCTCACTATCACCACTCACTCTCTCACTCACTTTCCATATGGGGCTGACACTTGCTCCACGCCTCCTCATCAGCGTCACTCTCAAGGTGGATGGGCGTGGTGAAGTCATCAGTAGGTCCAATCAGATCCTTCACCTTCACCACGTTCAAATGCACACCTGAGGAGGAGGAGGAGGAGGAGGAGGAGGAGGAGGAGGAGGAGGAGGAGGAGGAGGAGGAGGAGGAGGAGGAGGAGGAGAACGGAAGGTTAAGATTCATGTGTTAAAACAATAAATAAATAATAAGAGTAATGAGTAACGGGATTATATTGTAAGGTCCGTGGCGGTGATAGTAGTAATAATAGTAGTAGTAGTAGTAGTAGTAGTAGTAGTAGTAGTAGTAGTAGTAGTAGTAGTAGTAGTAGTAGCAGCAGCAGTAGCAGTAATAGTAGTAGTAGCAATAGTAGTAGTAATAGTAGTAGTAGGAGTATAAATTGTTGTTGTTGATGTTGTTGTTGTAATAGATCTTGTAGCTGTTGTTCTATTAATAGTACAATTCCGAACACTAATCTACAAACACACACAGTAGTAGTAGTAGTAGTAGTAGTAGTAGTAGTAGTAGTAGTAGTAGTAGTAGTAGTAGTAGTAGTAGTAGTGTTAGTGATAATGGTGGAATTAGTAGTAATAGTAGCAGTAATAGGAGTAGTAGTAGTAGTATTGATTGGAGGAGGTAGTAGACACCAACAGAAACGATAATTTATTCCTAGCGAGATCTAATAGCACGATTTCTGATCTTATAGGTCAGTTCTAGGGGTGCTGTGAACTTACCATTAAAACAAGTTGTGAACTCGCTCAACGTCTTCCTCTAAAGACAACTCTCCTTCACACAAAACTACATACACTTATACACACACAACCTTCACTTACATGAAAAAAAAAAAATATGGCGACTCAAAACCAGCCTCAGAGTCCACTTATAGGGAGGGGGACCATAAATGCCCCAAGTCTGACTGCTCTTCTGGCATCGACCATAAATGTCTTGACACACCCCTCAACTTTTTCTTTATTAACTTCTGCAACATTAGCAGTCTTATATTTTTAATCTGTAGAACACCAACTCTTCTCTACTAAACTTCATCTTTTTTCTCACCGAAACGCAGATGTTTGAACCAACTTACAGATGCCCTTGTTATAAAGTGTGTGTGTGTGTGTGTGTGTGTGTGTGTGTGTGTGTGTGTGTGTGTGTGTGTGTGTGTGTGTGTGTGTGTGTTGTGTGTGTGCTGCTGTGGTAGACGGCCACTGTTCTTCTCCTAAATCTATTTGCAGTGGCGTTCCTCTGTCCTGTCACCCACTCTCTTCCTATTATTCATCAATGATCTTCAAACCAAATTTTTTGTCCAATCCATCCTTATGCTGATGATGCGACCCTACACTTTTCCACGTCTTTTCAGAGATGACAAACCCTTCAGGAAGTTAACAGTTCCCACAGGAACGGCACAAAACGCCTGACTTCTGATCTGTCTAAGATTTCGAATTGGGGCAGAGAAAACTTAGTAGTGTTTAATGCCTCAAAAGCTCAATTCCTCCATCTATCAACACGACACAGCAGTAGTAGTAGTAGTAGTAGTAGTGGCAATAGTTTCCAGACCAGTTTTATAATATAGTCATCATACATAAATCCCATCAATTTAATCAAGAGCAAGACATTTTAATAATACACCTTCACAACTTCAAAATATTGCGATCCACAATAACAAAGCACAAACACACACACACACACACACACACACACACACACACACACACACACACACACACACACACACACACACACACACACACACACACACACACACACACACACACACAATGACCACCACCACCACCACCACCACCACCACCATGAACACTCACAGACTCCCTCATAGGCAGCGGCGATGCGTTTAGAGGGCCGGTCGCTGCGGGCGTGAGCGAGACCACTCTTAAGGACGAATTTCTCCAGGTGGCTCGCAAACTCCTCAGCAGAAATCCCGTCCTCCTTCTCTGCCATCTTCATCCACTCCTTCCTGCGCTTTGTTTTCAGCAATAAGCCCCCAACGAAGAAAATATCCTGTAGGTGCGAAGAGGAAAGTGAATCTATTTGTCCTTTATTTTTTTTTTTGTGGCTAAGGGCAACAAGAAGGGTGTATATGAAGAAGGAACAATAAAAATAGACAAATAAGTAACAATCGACTAAGGGTGACAGTCTCTACAGCGTGCAGTCAAAGAAGGTTATTGAAATATTTGAGAATGTGCCTTGCCTGTCAATCTATCTATATTCATTTGTTTATTTATTTGTATCTATCTATCTATCTATCTATCTATCTATCTATCTATCTACCTACCTATCTATCCTGAGAACTAAAATCTAGTAGGAAAAACACATTAGAAAAGTGAGTGATCTTTGTGTGACAGAGTTTATGAATGAGTAGATACACGTGCGTGTCAATGTGAGTTTGTTTATATAAGGGCAATAAAATAAATGAGTAGATGAATGAATAAAGAAAAGAACAGGCAAAATGATAAGCGAGTGCGTGAGAGAGTCAGTTAAGGATTGAATTAATAATTTATTTGTGCGTGAGTCAATTATAAAAAGGAAAAGCTAAAAATGAAGAACAAATAAAGGACTGATTGAGGAATAAATAATTAGAAAAGGGAAAAAATAAGAAAAGCAAGAGTTAGTAAGTGAACGAGTAAGCGATGAGTAAATGAAAAAAAAGAACAAGATACAAAAAAAACCCATTCACAAACCAGATTAGTAATTAGTAAGTAGTTGAATGAATACGTAAATGTGAAATCGAGTCAATAAAACCATAAAAGTTCAGAAAAGAGTAAAATATGAGTAAGTGAACGACAAAAGCAATAGAAGCAATGAAGAAAAAATACCAGCATTAAATGAGTGAAATAAAAACAGTAAAAGATAAAATAAAGAATAGTAAAACGTGAGTGAGTAAGTGAATAAATAAGTGAGTGAGTGAGTGAGTGACTGAATGACTTGCCAGTGACTGCTGTGTATCCGCAGCCGTCTGTACATCAGGCAGGCCACTCTCCTGACTCAGCTGCATGGTGAGGGAAACCAGGTCCTGAAACTGCTGGCTCTTTGAAGCAGCTGTTGAAGGGAAAGAGAGATGGGAAGGTTGGCTGTTTCGGTCGGTCGGTCGGTCGGTGTCTCTCTCTCTCTCTCTCTCTCTCTCTCTCTCTCTCTCTCTCTCTCTCTCTCTCTCTCTCTCTCTCTCTCTCTCTCTCTCTCTTCTTCTTTTTCTATTCATCTTATCTAATATTTATCATCCTCACTTTTATTATTCAAAGATTGAATGACTCTCTCTCTCTCTCTCTCTCTCTCTCTCTCTCACCTGCCTCTTCGTCTGCTGCAGTGGCGTTTGCATTCTGAGCAACCATTTCCTCCTTCTCCTCCTCCTCCTCTTCACTCATATACTCCTCCCTTCCTCCTCCCCTCCTCAGCCTCTAAATGCGTCATGTACCCCTTCAGCACCTCCACCGCCATCGCTCGCTGCTCAGGCTTCTCTATGTCTGTCTTTTGCAGTAGAGTCTTGAAGAGGTCTGGCGTAAAGTGTGAGGGTTCCCCAACTGCAGAGAAGAGACAGACAGAAGGTATTGTATATAGTAGTTGATGAGTCTGGTTGAGTTTTGGTTAGGTTAGGTTTGGTTTAGGGTTCGGTTAAATTTGATTATGGTAGGGCACATTAGTTTAGTCACTTCACTCATCATCTAACCGTCCCTCACCACACACGTACTCGTTCACATGCTTACCAAAACCTCCCAGGAAGTAGACAGTCTTATTGCTATCCAGGTAGCGGTCCCACATACTGTACTCGTCCACCTCCACGTCTGAGAAACCTTTGTACGGTATCAGAGACTGGGAAGGAAAGGAGAGACATCGTGAGGGATAACAGGATCGAAACATGTGAGGTATGATGTGAAGGAATCGAACTGAGTAAATAAATAGTGATATATAGATCATATCATAACATAATTGCTTTCGTATGAAATGAAATATCGATAAATAGATAAAATGAATAAAATAAATGAATTATGATGTCTTCATTTTGCTTTCCTCCTCCTCCTTCTTTTCATCTTCTTCATCTGTTCGTCTTATGCAATCTTTTATCCTCCTCGCCTTTTAATATATATTCGAAAGATTACATAACTCTCTCTCTCTCTCTCTCTCTCTCTCTCTCTCTCTCTCTCTCTCTCTCTCTCTCGACTACCTGCGTCTCGGGATCTTGGTTCCTGCAGCAGCCGATGGTCGTCTCTATCAGTGACGTGTCGTTGGAGGCAGAGGCGGTCTTCGGGTGCTTCATCATCGCCTTAATATCACTGTTCACTACCAGCTGGAAGTGTATGGGAGTGTAAAGAGAGAGAGACAGACAGTCAGACAAACAGTCAGACAGATATAATAAGAGAATAAAGCAAACTAATATTACAAGATACTCATAAGTAAACAAACAAAAATATAGTCCATCGAAAAATTACAGAGAAAACAGAAACAATTACATGAAAGACAGGAAAGGAACTGAGGGAGGAAGGAGACACAGCGAAGAGATACACAACCAGAGGAAGTCCTGACACAGCTGTTACACTCACCTCCAGTCCTATCGTAGCTGCCCATCTTAACCCAATGTTCGTCCACTTATCATGAGGCACCGCTCCGGGCACCATTGTTCGCCAGTACTTGTCCCTGTGCTCACTATTGCTATAAGGAAGATCCCTTGCTGGTAGATCGTGAATCCGTTGTTCCCCATCGTGTCTCCTCCTGGCGCGGCAGCAAAAGGGATTAAGGATGATAGCAAAAGTGTGAAGATAGTGTGACTCAATAAAAGAGAAAGGTTGTAAAGTTGGATGGTGAGGATCAAGATAAATTATAAAAGATGATGACGGCAATGCAAAAGAGGTGAAGTGATGGTGGTGGTGGTTAGAATAGTGTGGTGATGGTAATGATGAAGTAGTCACAACCCTAAACACAACACTCAGTGGTTAGAGCGCTGGCTTCACAAGCCAGATGACCGGGGTTCGATTCCCCGGCCGGGTGGAGATATTTGGGTGTGTCTCCTTTCACGTGTAGCCCCTGTTCACCTAGCAGTGAGTAGGTACGGGATGTAAATCGAGGAGTTGTGACCTTGTTGTCCCGGTGTGTGGTGTGTGCCAGGTCTCAGACCTATCCCAAGATCGGAAATAATGAGCTCTGAGCTCGTTCCGTAGGGTAACGTCTGGCTGTCTCGTCAGAGACTGCAGCAGATCAAACAGTGAACACTATAACTCACTAATATAGGAAACTGTACATTGAACACCACTACTTCACCTTCTCACATTCACATGCACACTCATGCCTCATTCTTTCCCTACTTCTTTTAGCTCCTTCTGTCGCTCTCTTATAACATCACTAATAGAAGAAACTGCACCATACACAACCACGTCCACCTCACTTTCCCTCACGGTCCCTCTCTTTTCTACCTTCCCAAGTACAACTGTTTCTCACCTGTTGACACGAAACACTCCTTGGGGTATTCGTTATATATTTCTGCGTCGAAGAACTCCTCCTCTGTGTACTCTGACTTAATCCATAGACTGAGGCTGAACCCTTCTGTGGCGAGTGACGGGTCGTGCGTGATGTCCGCGGTCTCCTTTGTCTCGCGTATAACGAGGCACTGAGAGAGGAAAGAATGTGCATGTGAGGTTCTCAGGATTAGTAATCAGGAGAGGTTAAAAGGAGATTTCTCTGTTTAGGTGGCATAGGAAATATAATAAACAAAAAAATTAAGGGTTGTAACTAGGATAAAACAGGTGTGGTATGGTGAGGCACTAAGGGAGGGAAGCACGTTCACTTGAGCTTTTCAGGGTCAATAATCAGGTGAGGTTAAGAGGGGATATCATATATCAGGATGGGACCAAACAGAGGTGTATAAATGGCATAGGAGATATGATAAACGTGACACAAACAAAAAAGACAGTATAGGATAGGATATCAAGACAGAGGGTATCTGATGGAGGTCTTTACGTGGTACAGGGCATATAACAAGGGTGGCTCAAGCAAAATCTTCATGGTCAGTAATAAGGAAAGGGCAAGAAATGATAAACTCAAGCTTGACAAAAGGTAAATTAAAGAAAACAGAAGCAAGGATGGGTAAAAAAACAACAACTCTGTAATCAGGATACTAACTAATTAAGGAACTCTTTTTACTATTAAGTGAGGAGGAAAAGCCGTGAAATACTCCCACTAACAACTACCGCTACGACTCACAAAAAGAAAAAAAAGAGTGAGAAAATATATTCAAGAGTCATTTAATGTACACATTCTATACAGTTTACCATGAAAAGCAAATGAAAGTTTTTTTTATGGAAGAGGAAAAAAAAAAAACTGGCCATGAGCAAAAAAAAAAAAAAAAAAAAAAAGCGATTAAAAAAGACCTCTAAGATGCCAATTCTCAAACAGGATCAAGTGAGCAAACTAAAAGAATGGGATGAATATCTCCCTCTTAGTTAAAGAAGTTTAAGTCATAGGTAGATAGAAACACAGAAGCAAGCTGGGAGTTCTAAAGTTTACCAGAGCTTAATCTGTTTCTGACCTGCTTGCGGTCCTTGTCGAGTTGCACAGCTTCCGCAAAACCGAAAGGCCCCGCTACAACCTTAATGCTGTCTGTGCTGTTGTCGGTGGTCGGTAGGTCCTGCAGATTCCCAAAATGCTTGGTGGTGGTGTTGCTGTAGCCCTGAGCTGTGGTGGAGGATGAGGAGTGGTGATGCTTGTGGGAATGAAGTTAATGAAGGAAGTGAAGGTTTTATGTGTGGCGATGATGTGGTAGCTTGTTTTGTGGTGGTGTTGGCGCATGTTGTAACGCTGCTGGTTTCTGGTGGTGTTTATATGGTGTCTGTGGTGTTGCAATTAAAAGACCAGTGAAGAGTTTATATGTAGTAATGTTAGTATATGTTGTTTTTGTTGTGGTGATGCTGGTGTTGTAACGCCGGTCTGCATGAATAATGTTTTTTAATGTTGAAGGTATGGTGAAGAGTTGTGTTGTGGTGATGGTTTCTGTAGCTTCTTGGTGGCATTGATGTTGTAACACTGCACGGTGGTGGAAAGTAATAAATGTGGTTTTGTGAAGGAAAAACAAAGGGTCTTCACATGCCAACACTATAAGACACCAAAACAAACTCTTAACTTTTAGTAGTACAGTACACAACGGCGACGACCAGACATTATAGAATACAGTAGTTAGCCATAAAATTTCTAGGAATCATCTTCTTTCTTTGAAGGATAACAGAGAATTGAACACACTAAAGTAAAGGCGTAAACGTGAAGAAATGAGTAAAAGAAAGTGGTAGAGCCTGGTGGCAGTTGTCAGTTAGGTATGGAAAGCAAGTTCACCCTTAGATAGTGGAGGAAAAAAATAAAAATAATGCCATGATAAATAGTCTAGAGGTGAAAGCCAGGAACAGAGATGACAGGACCAAATATCATGTAGGTGTAGGTATAATTGCGGTACAGGGCAGAGGGAGACAATGAAACATTTCTTGTTAGTGTGTGGTTTGAAAGAAGCAAGTCGATAGAGTCCTTAATAACAATACTAGGGGAAGAAAAGTGGAACAGGCCACTAGAAGAAGTATGTTGGACCAAACAGTACATTGACTACAGACTCACTTAACGGGTCGGTGGGCGGCATAGTGGGCGGCGCCGGCGTGACGGAGGATGTGGGATCTGAGAACCGAGAAGGGTGAAAACACGGCGGCAAGCGAAGAGTGATTTGTTAGGGAGAAACAAGAAGATTAGATCATATACTTAGTGCTATTGCAAAAGAGTAAGAATCTCTCTCTCTCTCTCTCTCTCTCTCTCTCTCTCTCTCTCTCTCTCTGGGTTAACAGTTGAACACAAGTCTTCACCACTGAGCCAAAGGGCACAGCGTTTACAAAAAGTGTGTGTGTGTGTGTGTGTGTGTGTGTGTGTGTGTGTGTGTGTCGCCGCCATAACGATGAAATCGCTGTTCTTCTCCGCCTCACATCCTCCCTCCAAGCTCGCCTGTCTGTCCACTTGTCCGCCCATCCATAAGCCCGTCTTTTGTCTGTTGATAAGAGAGAACACCGTCACACAAAATAAGAAAAGCTAGCGAGTCTTAAATGTAAGCAGTATGGCAAAGGTTAACGAATTGAACATGACAAAACAGAGGGGTAGATCACGAGGCACATACAACGCTAGAAGCACCAAAGCACACCATGCCTACAGAATGATACCTCGGCATCATAGCTCAGCTGATTCCATTGGTGTGTCTCGAGCTGCTACCTTTCATCTTTCCTTCCGCAACTGCACGATAGAGAAGTAGCAAATTAGTTTCAATGCCTGTTTGAAAGATTATGCGATAGTGATTTCTTTAAATTCAAGACAGTACTAATGACGTGCACTAGAGTTACATCAGGTAGTCAAGAGTGTAGGAATTAAGATTTTTGGAAACTAATTGAGCAAGATTTGAGATTAATGCGTAACAGGAAACATTGCATAAACCAAGAAAAGTGTGTGTGTGTGTGTGTGTGTGTGTGTGTGTGTGTGTGTGTGTGTGTGTGTGTGTGTGTGTGTGTGTGTGTGTGTGTGTGTGTGTGTGTTTGGGAGAGGAAGAGATCTTGTGTGGGAGAGCATGCTGAACTACTCTCAGTGTTGATAAGACACGAAACAACAGCAAAGGAGGACATCAGTGAACGAGGCCACCGCTGGAGGAGGAACCAGGAGCCTCAGCCCTCCCTGTCCTCCTCCTCTGTCCTCCCCGGGAGTACCTCCCTGCGCGACAGGTGTCTACTGTCTACTCCCTGAAGATGTGATGCAAGGAGTCCAAAGTAAACTCCTTGGTGTGATGGCACGGTGGAGAGGGAGAAACAGAGAACAGAAGACCCAGACAGTGTGACAGAACGCTTT
>NC_059297.1:26666139-26678639 GCF_017591435.1 Portunus trituberculatus
TCTTAGGATGATGATTGCTAAAACCTTTTAACCTCTACGAACATCTCCCGCCCTGGAAAGAGTAGAGGAAGAGTATTTCATGACGCAGCCTCGTATTGAAAGTAAAGCCTTAGGAGGTGGAAATCCCTTTACCAAAAGGAGAAAAGAAATTTCCACTATGAAAATTGTGCAGAGCGAAAAAAAAGATTGCATATTCTTCCTTTTAGTAGGAGTGTCTAAAACAAAGTGTCGTTATACAAAACTCAATGCTTTCTGTTTTGTATGGATGCAAAAGTAAAGCTAAATCCATTGACTGAAATATCAGTTAAAAAAAAAAAAGATTAGACAAGGCATCTGAATTAAAAAAATAATAGAACATGATATTGCGAAAGACTATTCATTGGTAACACTTATTGAAAAGAAACAGCATATCAACAATATTATTTGCGTCTGAAATATTACATTATATCTAATCAAACTACAGATAACTGAAAATTCAGTATATAGAGCTATTTTACAGCGTCCAACATACACAGCACACACTGCCTTAAGAGGAGATATTGGAATATCTTCCTGTTATGCCAGAAACATGAACATAAAATGCTATTTGTGTAAAGAAAATATAAATGAATTAATAAAAAGTATGTTTATAAAAGAAAAGAAAAGACAACGAATGATATGAAGTTCCCTGTTGCATTAAAATATAAAGAGATAAAAACAAAGAAGAAAGAAGAGAAAAAAAGACAAAAAAATTTATGGGGTCCCCTCTTACATTTAAACAGACAAAGATATAAAAAGAAAGAAGACGGAAGAGAAGAGAAAAGACACAACACACTCACCGTCCAAGAGTTGAGAACCTGGAAGATCGGATAGAAGTCCAGTGAAGAGCGACTGAGGCGAATGTAGCAGAAGAAGCCGAAGATCCAGGTTATGCTAAAGAAGAGCATGAGAAAGGCGGCGCCGTTGCAGAAGGAGCCGTAGTCATCGATGAGGTTGTCCTTCCTGGGGCAGAGAGACGGTGGCAAGGTGAGTGAGTGTATATGTGAGTATGCTATAGCTGTGGCAGGAAAGATCAGCAGTGTGTATTGTATTTATGGTTTGTGATGATGTGTTTTCTATTTTGACACACACACACACACACACATACACACACATACCTCAGAGCAGTAGTGGCCATGTTACACAGCACGACACAGGCACAGAAGCAGGCCACCGCGACAAACAGGAGTTGGAAGCCGAAGAAGACAAACTTGGGTGGGTTTTCCCAGGAAATAAAGCAGCGGGGGTCTTCACCAAGGTCCAGCATGAAGAGCAGGTAGTTGAGACCCACGGAGATAAACGGCAGGCCCCAGGAGATTGGTAGGTAACACTTAAGTCTGCCGCGATCACTCCTGCAAGTCAATGGAAGGTTGGAGTGGTGCTGCCTGTATGGGATTTGTTATTTTGTTGCTCTGTTGATTGGGTTTAAGTAAATGTTGTTTGGATTTCTGTCTTTTGTGTTGGTTAATTGTAGTCAGTAAATAAATCAGTCAGTTAATCAGTCAATCAGTCAGTCAATTAGTCTCGTTCGCTCCTCTCTCTCTCTCTCTCTCTCTCTCTCTCTCTCTCTCTCTTACACACACACGCACACACTCAAACTTACCACAAGGAATACAAAGAAAAAGACAAAACTAACACACGACACAACCATTCCCCAACACGGCATGGTAGGTTGGGTTAGGCTAGGGGAGGCAACACACACACACACACACACACACACACACACACACACACACACACACACACACTGACCCGAAGTGATGGCATTGAAGGCGGCGTGTCCCAGCAAGAGGATCCACGCGCCGGCAGCTTGGTAGAACAGCTGAATGATGGTGCCGATCGCCGTGCACCAGTGACGGTCATCTCGCACTGCCTCCAAGTCACTCACCACCATCGCCACCGCCCCCACTAGCACCGCCACCGCCAGATTCAGCCCCATCAGGTGGAACTGGTCCTTGAGGTCGCTGTTGGAGGGATGGATGGGATAAGAGTAGTAGTAGTAGTAGTAGTAGTAGTAGTAGTAGTAGTAGTAGTAATAATAATAATGATAATAATAATAATAATAATAATAATAACCACAAAAATCCAGGTAAAGTGATATGAATGTTTAAGTAACGGCGATAGGTATATATAGGTATGTGGAAGCGTGCTTTAAGAACATAAAAAAAGGAAGCTGCAAGAGGCCGCCACGCCTATACGAGGCAATCCCAGTGTGCTTAAGCTCCCTAATTCTATCTATCTTCCCCATCCATGAATTTATCTAACCTTCTTTTAAAGCTCCCTATTGACCACTGAAGAGCTTCCACACATTAGCAGCGCAGGCAATTTTATTCATAGTGGTACCCATGTTAGGGCCCATATCACCACCTAAGCGCATCTTTGGTGCAAGATAATTACATCTCCACCTAGAGCCTGGGTACCATGGTGACATGTAGGTAACTTTAAACCACTCGATAAATGACAAAGTATGAGTGCACTGAGTAATGTTGCTGCCTTTTTTTTTTTTTTTATCTGTTCTAACCACGTACCAAAACACTTCCTACTCACCCTGTTCTCACCACAGCAACTATAACTGTATTCTGAAATCCTTCCACTTCTTTCGAAAAGTTTTAGTCGAAGGTACACGAATCTTTAGGGATGTTTTTGCAATTCTAGTGATAGTGAACAACACATTTACATTGACAATAGAATAAACTGTCATGAGAGCCCAGCTAATCATCTCTGTGGACTCTGAAAATAGTCGTGGTGAGAGAGCGAGACCAAGGTGTTTCTGAGGACATTGCCTTACCGCGACACAGCCACCACGATGATGTAGATGATGATGAGCAGAATGGAGAGTGTGTACCCGACGTAGCGCAGCACTAGAAGCCACAGGTGTTCGTCGGGCACCACCTGAAGGCATGGAAGGAAAGGTAACAGAGATGAATAGATAAAGAAGTAGATGTGAGTGAATTAAGTGAATAAGTCGATAGGTAATTCAGTAGAAAATGGTTGAATGAATAGGTAGAAAATGAATGTAGAGATAAATTAATACAAGTAAAGGTTTAGATTAAAATTCCTATTTAATATGAACTACGAAACTACAGAGAGAGAGAGAGAGAGAGAGAGAGAGAGAGAGAGAGAGAGAGAGAGAGAGAGAGAGAGAGAGAGAGAGAGAAAGTAAAAAAATAAAAAAAACACTCAGATACACCAATCAAACAAATAAAAACCAAGAAACGAACAGAAATATTAAAAAAAAAAAAAACACAAAATGACCTCCAACTACCCCCGTGCCACTTCTCGCCTCTCCCTCCTCACCCTGGGCTCAATCAGTTCGTTCAGCACCACGAAACTCCCGAAGCGCGCGCAGGCACACTTGGTATAGCTGTCTGTGTTCTCCATCACCATGCAGTCTGTACCGTCCCACTGCCTCATGTCGGCATCCCACCACGCGCAGTGCTGGCTCAACACCTGCAGGGGGGAAGACAAAAGGGAGGGTGTCACACGAGAGAGAGAGAGAGAGAGAGAGAGAGAGAGAGAGAGAGAGAGAGAGAGAGAGAGAGAGAGAGAGAGAGACGAGTAAAGAAAGGATGAAGTTAGAACGTGAGATATTACTGACTGAATGAATAAAGAAAAGAAAGAAAGTAGACATGTGAAGAAAAATAAGTTTAAATCCATGCCTTATTCTAACCTAAAGGAAAAGGAAAGTACTAAATCAAGAGCAATATAAGGAAGTCATCAGATCTACACGTGGCGATCTCTATATGCGAAACACACCCTCTTAATTCCACCTACCAGCCTCATCCAAAGAAATAAATGTCTGCATCGCGGAAGAAAGAAGAGAAATGCAAATTAGAAGGGGCCGCCGTGGTACAGTGGAACCATGCGTGCTTTGGGATCCTAGAGGTCTCCAAGCGCATGGGTTCGAATCCTGTCCACGGTCTGAGTGTAGGTTGGGCTTCCTCACTCGGGGCAACGGTTTCCTAGCGGGTGGGCTTTGAGATAGGAGGTACCCTAAAAAGTATCCCCTTTAGCCCATAAATTCCCGTGAAAAGCCCACATGGTATAAAAGGAAAATAATTATGCAGAGAGAGAGAGAGAGAGAGAGAGAAATGTTTGAGCAGACGAAGAAAGACTGATAAGTATACTCTAATAAACCGTTTTTTTTTTTTTTTTTTATTTATCTATTCATTCTTTTGTTATTCTCTTTTCTGATATTCCATTACACTTTATAACAATGTGTGTGTGTGTGTGTGTGTGTGTGTGTGTGTGTGTGTGTGTGTGTGTGTGTGTGTGTGTGTGTGTGTGTGTTTGCATTCTGTGTTATTATATATATTTTTTTCGTTTAATTCATCTTAAAAATAAACCATTACACACACACACACACACACACACACACACTCTCTCTCTCTCTCTCTCTCTCTCTCTCTCTCTCTCTCTCTCTCTCTCTCTCTCTCTCTCTCTCTCTCTCTCTCTCTCTCTCTCTCTCTCTCTCTCTCTCTCTCTCTCTCTCTCTCTCTCTCTCTCTCTCTCTCTCTCTCTCTCTCTCTCTCTCTCTCTCTCTCTCTCTCTCTCTCTCTCTCACCCTCTTAACAGGCGCCTCCTCGTGGAAGGACAACTTCCTGCTTTGGTGAAAATGAGTCATAAGATCAAAGAGCTTCAATCTGAGAGGCGTTTGGTGCAAATCTTTCGGGTCTGGTTTGCAATGCGGAGCCCTCTTGTCCACCTTGCCCTCCTTATTCAACACTGGGTCTGGGGTCATCTTCACTGATAATACCATGCTGTTCAATTCGTGGGGCAGGTACGAGTCCATGGCCCTAAGGAGATATCTATAGTTACGAGTCACGCAGAGAGTGAGGGAGGGAGAGATGAAAGGATTGAGGGGCGTTACTGTATGTTGTGTGTTTAAATTGGTGTAATGTAAATGTGAGTTTGCAAATCTCATGTGGAGAGTAGCTAGTTTATTTTCAATTGCTAAAATAGGAAGGTAACACACACGGATGGAAAGGATAGGTAGGTAGATAGGTAGGTACAGATAAGCAGTCAAACGAATAGATAAATGGATAGATAGATAGAGAGGTAGAGAGAGCCAGATAGGTAATAAGATAGATGGATAGATAATTACAGGCACAGAAATAGTTAGATAAGTAGACAAACATATAGATATTTAGAGGAATGGAGATAAATAAGTAGACAGATAGATAGATAGATAGATAGAGATTGTGTGTGTGTGTGTGTGTGTGTGTGTGTGTGTGTGTGTGTGTGTGTGTGTGTGTGTGTGTGTGTGTGTGTGTGTGTGTGTGTGTGTGTGAGTAGTAATAGTTAACTCACCCGCCGACCGCCCAGGTCTGAGAGAATTTATGCACGTTCCGGGAAGATGTAATCACTACATTCGTGATCCGGTTCTCACATTTGGGGTTAGTAACCACCGCGGAGGGCACTGCAGAGAGAGAGAGAGAGAGAGAGAGAGAGAGAGAGAGGTGAGATAGCAATAAGATATCAATTAACCTAAACATGATGGCTGCTAAACATAACAGAAAAAAAAAATTGTTTGTGTGAGACTGACTGGGATAGATTACTTATCGTTTCAAGGAGAGAATTGAAAGAAATATATAAAAAAAAATATATAAACAATGTCTGAATACAAATTAAATTTATTCACACAAAAATCAATATATAGATTGTAAAAAAGAGAATTGACATAATACACAAGTCAAGCAGAATGTTTTTGCTCATAATCTGTTTATAACTAATTGCTCCTGTCTTTTTGAAGTAGGAGAAACACAGGGAGATGCTCACAATGACTGGAAACTGGGGATTGATCTGTATAAGAATATAAGAAGATTCTGGAAGAGCAGTTGAGAAATATTGCACTTAATGAACCAAAACAACTAAACAGATTAAAGAACACGAGAGATTAATGTACAGAGGAAGACGAGAGTCCAAAAGAAGAGAGTTGAGCAGATGAAGTCCAAGGCAGCTAAAGAACCAAAACAACTGAAGAACACGGGACATTAATATCCGTAAATAGGAAGACGATGCAAAAAGGAGAGTTGACATGCACACAACAACTCCTTAACTTGCAACAAAAATCAGAACTATTTACGTATATGAAACTGAAGAACAGGGAAAGAATATGTACATAGAATGACAGGTTAACACAAAAACACGATGAAAGCTTCTGGATTTATGAGATTTTTTATATATATTTTAAAAAAAATTTCTCAACATTCCCTTCTAATTCTCACCTGCTGCCCTGTTGCATGTGTTGTTCCAGGATGGCTTCTCGCTCATTATTTCACAGTTCGGTGCCACTACGAACCCGTTCTTGGTCGTGTGCAGCGCTGATTGAGGACCCTTGAACACGTACACGACTGAGGAGAGAGGGAAGGACGGAAGGAGAGATGAAAAGTATGATGAGAATTAATGTATGTTGAGTGTTTATATCTATGCTTCTTACTTGTGCCTCTGTTTGTGTCTGTCTTCATCTTTGCCTTTGTTTGTCTGCTTGCATCTCTGTCTCTATTAAACATTAGTGTTAGTAAATTCCCACACCTATTCCCAGCGTCCCATCTCTCTCTCTCTCCTACTCACTTTACAAATGTGTTTTAGCTTTTTTTTCTTTTAACACGAGGAAGGAGACACGACACACGACACACACACACACACACACACACACACACACACACACACACACACAGGCACGCAGGCACGCACCCACCCACAAAGTTTGGATTACTAATATAATTACTATTATCATTACTATTATTATTATTCATTATCACCATCATTATAATTATCATTACAATAATACTAACAACAATGAAAATATTGATAAAAAATAATAATTGTTATTATTTATCATTATTATAACTAGTAGTAGTAGTAGTAGTAGTGGTACTAGTAATAGTAGTAGTAGTAGTAGTAGTAGTAGTAGTAGTAGTAGTAGTAGTAATAGTAGTAGTAGAAGAAGTAGTAGTAGTAGTAGTATCATTAGTAGTAACGACGACTAAAGTAATTTATAAACCTTGTCGCGTCTTTCTAACTAGTTTCTTCTCAATCTGTCGTTCTATCATTCCCAGACTGTTGAAATAGAATGGCTCTCACTGGCCAACCATCCCTATTATTACCATTACCCTCACCTTCACCATCACGCTCCCACTCAAGTTTCTATCAGCCTTAATTTCATCTGCTAATCTTCTACAGTTGTCTGGCTGCTTAACACTGTGTAGCTAGCCACTTACTCAGGTTTTCTGTCTCCTTAACGAGTGAAAACATCTCCGTTCTGTTCCCGAAGTCTGTGTTTTGCATCACCCTCATAGTCCAGTTGGCCAAGTCTGCAAGAATAAAGGAGAACGTTCAGATTACAGCCATTGTTCACTGAAGCTTTCGTCTCGCTTCCTTCATTCCTCTTCTTGTGGTTGTAGTTGTTGTTGTTGTTGTTGTAGTTATTGTAAAGAATGAAAGATGAAGATCGTGTGTTGAAAATTAATGGTGATAACGGAAGAAGAAGAAGAAGAAGAAGAAGAAGAAGAAGAAGAAGAAGAAGAAGAAGAAGAAGAAGAAGAAGAAGAAGAAGAAGAAGAAGTAGAAGAAAAGAAGAAGAAGAAGAAGAAGAAGAGGAAGAAGAGCAAGAGCATAAACAAGAAGAACAAGAACAAGAAGAACAAGAAGAACATGAAGAAGAACAAGAAGAACAAGAACAAGAACAAGAAGAACAAGAAGAAGAATAAGGAGAAAAAGAAGAACAAAAAGAACAAGAAAGAGGAGGAAGAGGAGGAGGAGGAGGAGAAGGAGAAAGAACAAGAGAAGCAGGAGGAGGAGGAGGAGGAGGAGGAGGAGGAGGAGAAAAGGAAAAGAATACAACCAAAAGAAAAGAAAGGAAGACAAAAGGAGAAAAAAAAGAAAGATAAAATAACATCACCATAAAAGAGAACAAAAACAATAAGCAAAAGAGAGAGAGAGAGAGAGAGAGAGAGAGAGAGAGAGAGAGAGAGAGAGAGAGAGAGAGAGAGAGAGAGAGAGAGAGAGAGAGAGAGAATAAACAAGAAAAAAAATCTACTCCCAAAACAACAACAACAACAACAAGACAGACAAAGAGACAAACCTTACCTTCCATGATTTGGTTAGCGTTGACTACCATCGGCGTCTCCCCATCCGCATCCTTCCCGACATTAGCTCCCGTGAGGAACTCCTTATGTTTCTGCACAAAGATGTTGCTTGTCACGTCCACCAGCGCCTGTAGTGGTGGTGGTGGTGGTGGTGGTGGAAGGAATGGAAGGTAAGTTATGACAAGGGAGATTATCTACACACACACACACACACACACACACACACACACACACACACACACACAAGCCAGAGGACCGGGGTTCGATTCCCCAGCCGGGTGGAGATATTTGGGTGTGTCTCCTTTCACGTGTAGCCCCTGTTCACCTAGCAGTGAGTAGGTACGGGATGTAAATCGAGGAGTTGTGACCTTGTTGTCCCGGTGTGTGGTGTGTGCCTGGTCTCAGACCTATCCGAAGATCGGAAATAATGAGCTCTGAGCTCGTTCCGTAGGGTAACGTCTGGCTGTCTCGTCAGAGACTGCAGCAGATCAAACAGTGAACACACACACACACACACACACACACACACACACACACACACACACACACACAGTCTTCTAGCAACACTCATTCTCATCACACTCTTACATCCAAACCTACAGTACATTGTAACCTAAAACAATAATAGTAATAACAGTAATAATAATTATAGTAACCTACCAGAGTTTTGTCAAGCCTCGTTATGTCCACGTCTTTGAGTGTGGTGCCGCTGAACTTCTTGAACAGCTTCATGACGCTTTTAAATTTCTTATAGGCGTCTGACTCAGGCTGCATGGTGGTGGTGGTGCTGCCTGAGCCTGGGTAGAGGTAGAGGTCGTGACATCAGAACGTGGATCATTTTGTGAATCGTTTCTAGAGTGCACCTTCGTTTATCTTTTAAAGACTCTACGTAACCAGGATTTATTCAGAGATGTTTTAATGTTTTTAGTGATAGAATAACAAGATTTCTACGTTTTTAATAGAAGAAATGCTCAGGAGAAGCTGGCTAATAATCTCTGTGGCTTTGAAAATAACAAAATTAGTCATAGTGAGAGAACAAAGCCGAAAAAATCCATGAGGTCTACTTGTGGCAGTCTGTCTGGAATCCTAACTATCTAAAAATATTTATATGGCATAAGAATTTTAACAAAGGAGACATGAGGAAAGTTGCTTTGATCAGTAGCCGGGTTAGAACCAGAAGTAATGGATTTAAGCTTGAGAAATTTAGATTAGGAAAGAAATGGGAAGGAACTGGTTCTCTAACAGAATGGTTGTTGAATGGAACGGACTCAGTAATCATGTTGTTAATGCTGAGTCAATAGGGAACTTTAAAAGAAGATTAGACAATTATGGATGAACACGATAGGTGGAATTGAGTAGTTTTGTTCACACAGGACTGTCACGTGTAGGCCTGACAGAATCTTGTAGTTTCCCTCATTTTCTTAAATCTTGTTTATTCTAATCTCTCGCCTTGTGTGGATAGACAGAAAATTTTGCCACTATGAAAGTAATGGTGATGGTTGTTGTGGGCAGTTCACTGCGCCATGTTCTGGGCCACGCAGATGGGATCTCACAGAGCCCTACATAAGAATCCCTGTGTTAATGGAGCTGTCAGTATCACATGGCTTGAAGTAAAGTCCAGGAGACAGTCAACACGTGTATTGTTCTTTAACCGGCTACAGGGGACAAAACAATCCTAGCTAACTCGTGTGTGCGTCATCTCCTCGGTCTGGTGCGAACCTTCTGAGGATTGTGGGTAGGTGTGGCTGCTAGATGTATGAGTGTAGAATATGTGTATTAGTATAGTGTTAAGTGTTTCCCTACCTTACTATCTAAGTAATATTCCTACAGTGGTGATGTTGGTTGTGGTTGTGGTGATAGTGAAGCGATATTGGACATCGGTGAATGATTGTAAGGTTTGCAGAGACCAGACAAACACAAAGTTTCCAGACAGTCTTCAAATTTTGATTAGTGTGATCTCACCGTACTCGATTGAGACTGGCACTACAGGAGACTTCTTTTTATTCCTTTTATTTTTGTGGCTAGGAGAGAACCAATATGATATGAAAAAGAAAATAAATAAATAACACCTGAGTCTGTGATGGTGTCAAAGTTAGTGGTGGTGGTGGTGGTGGTACGTAGTAGACGCGAAAGGTTTGCACAGACGAAACACACACAACATGTTACCTGAGTCTGTGGTGCTGGCGTCAGAGTTGGTAGTGGTGGTGGTGGTGGTGGCGGCGGTAGTGGACGCAGTAAGGGCTCCCTCAGGCACCTCCTCTGAGTAGGTGGATTGGGCCGTGATGAGCAGCCGCCGCCATCATGTCAGGGTCGCTGATGTCTGCCTCGTCCACTATGGAACTGAGGTCTTCCACACTTACTTCAGCAAAAGCTCTAACTGTACAATGAATAAAGGAATAAATGAATGGATAAATAAATAGATCAATAAATGAGTGATTTAATAACATTCAAATAACGCCCTCCACTAATACCAGAACCATATCCTCCTATACTTTCAAACTACTAATTCCTTTATTAGCTCGTCTCATCCCTCTCTCTTCTCTTCCCTCCAGTATATCCCATTCTTCCCTCCTCTCACCTGCTCCACCTCCACCACCCAATCCTAATCCCCACTACCACCAACTCCTCTTTATCTTTCACCTCTTTTCTCTTCATCATTCCTGCAACGAAATCTTTTGCGTAAGATAGATAAGAGAGAGAGAGAGAGAGAGAGAGAGAGAGAGAGAGAGAGAGAGAGAGAGAGAGAGAGAGAGAGAGAGAGAGAGAGAGAGAGAGAGAGAGAGAGAGAGAGAGAGAGAGAGAGAGAGAGAGAGAGAGAGAGAGAGAGAGAGAGAGAGAGAGAGAGAGAGAGAGAGAGAGAGAGAGAGAGACAGACACACACACACACACACACACACACACACACACACACACTTACTATGATCTCCTAGGAACAACGCAGCGTCCGTCCCCCTCAGTGCCTTGTCCCAGATAGCCAGCTCGTCCACAGCGCCGTCTAAGAAGTGGCGGTAGTCAGTGTTGGTCGCGTCACTGTGGCAGCCGAGGTGCATCAGCGGCGGAGTGAGGGCAGGCTTGGCGCCGGAATTCGGGACAGGGTACATTGTAGAGGCTTCCAGCTTGGTATCTATATACAGCTGCGGCAAATTGGAGGAGTATTTGGTGCAGTGAGTACAAAGGAAGTACAAAGGAAGTTCAAACAGCATCGGGCTTTGAGATCATTACTAGGCTTATTTGGTGACTATTCTGTTATTAGTGGGAGAGACAACTGAACAGGAGAGAGGACGTTTCAGGGAAGAGATCAAAGAGACGTTGAAAGTAATGAATAAAGACGAATAGAGATAGGATTATGTTTGAGTGAACCGCGGCTGGACCAGAGGAAAGATTGAAATGAGGTTGAAAGGGAAGAATGACGTTATAGTGACAAAGAAAAACACCAGCTGAAGAACAGAAAAGTACAGTTTGAGAAAATATAGTGAACTTGACGGATACGGAGGATGAGAGAGAGAGAGAGAGAGAGAGAGAGAGAGAGAGAGAGAGAGAGAGAGAGAGAGAGAGAGAGAGAGAGAGAGAGAGAGAGAGAGAGAGAGAGAGAGAGAGAGAGAGAGAGTCCAGCATATTTTTTCACTTAGTTTCCTTTCATTCTTTCTTTTCTTTTTCGCTCTCTTGAGGAAATATAAAGAAGAAGGGAAGAAAGACAAAAAAAAAAAAAGAAAAAGGAAGGAGTTACTGTATGTTTGGCGTCACTTACTCCATCTTTGATTTCCTCTCCATTATTCTGCTTTCTGTCTGCCAGCACTGGAATTGCAACTCGGCAGAAATCTCTATCGTATTTTATCATTTTCGTTCGTTATTAGTTTTCTACTTGACAAAATTAAACCATCAACAATTTCTTAACACATTTTCATTTATCTATTTATTTTCATTTTTTTTATTTGACACAATCAAACCCGGAACTCACTTGAAATTTCTTATCGTATTAAATTAATTCATTGCCTTTTTATGTATGACTTGCTTTTTTTTTATCATTCTTATCCTTCTTTTTCTTTTCATCACTAACTTTTATTTCAAACTCTTAGACACACAACGCTCCTATTTTGATCTTCCATATTCATTTATTGCCTTTCCATTACTCGTACCCCATTTTTTTTTCACCATCAACTTTAACTTCAAACTATTAGACACACAATCCTCCTATTTCATCTTTTATATATCTGTTTTATCACCATCTCCTCTGTCTCAAACTCTCGTCAAATTATTACACCCACAACTCTCTTATTTTGATCTTCAGTATTCATTCATTGTTTTGTATATTTAATTGACTTTTTTTCATCATTGTGTGCTTTTTTTTATATCATTAATTTTGATTTCAAACTATTAGACGCACAACTCTCC
>NC_059297.1:26683639-26706139 GCF_017591435.1 Portunus trituberculatus
ACAATAAGTCAAAATCAAAACAACAAACACATATCGGGTCACTACACACCGGATGAAGATGACTAACCCAAACTACCGGGGCAAGAGGTGGAGTGAGGAAAAAAAGACAGACAGAACGGGGAACAGGATATGCTATGGGAAAATACCAACGTCCAGGTAAACTGCACCCTGAATATTACCGTAAATTTGGATTGGCCAGAGGTAATTAGTGATTGGTTAAATATATTTCAAGGGATTATCGGTAATATTAGATTGATCAAAAGGTTAAAAGTTAGAGTGTGATTCGTTAGAGGAATAAGAATCAGCGTCATTGGTAGATTATGTCTGGGTACATAACGTGTACCAGGGGAATAATTCAGTAGCAGAGTAACCGAAGATGAGTAAGCAGACAGCCGCAGCCAGTACAAACAAGGGGTCGAAGTTTGACCAGGGAGAGAGAAGAAATGGACAAAATCACTTAGTAAGTGGGTTAGTGGACCTTGAAGGTTAATGCAGGCTAGAAATATTGAAGGAAGACTAGGATATTTTTGTAAAGTTTTGTATATGTATGGTGTGAAAAGATTAACATAATCATAGAATATATTTGGTAACTGATGAGAAACCGATATATGTTTTTCTTAATGAACATTGAATTGCACTCATTGAAAATAACCTGTTTTCATAAATTTTGCTACACGATGATGACATTAAATGTTTTATATGAAGAGACACCAAGTAACTTTAAAACGACTGAAGACGAATGGAAAAAGAGAATTTCAAATTGTATTAAGTGAAATTAATTCGTAGTCTAATCAAAGTATTAAAGTGTTTGAGTTTCTGGAGCTTTGATATACGAAATCCATGCAACATCCCGGTTCACGACAGGATAATCAAATGTTGCAGGATACGTGCCTTGAAACCTGTCTTGAAAGAGTTCAAGTCATAGGATGGTAAAAATACAGAAGCAACCGATGGGAGGGTTTGTGGCCTTGGCGATGTATGTCTGATGTGGTGTGCATACTCGGCCCTGAGGGTGAGCAGGTGCGAGGTAACAGCCTTCTCGTTCGCATCTGCCTTGAGCGTCAGGTGCAAACCTATACTTGTCAGTGCATGTCTCACGTCTTGTTATCTGGCCTGCTCCCACAGACAGACGGTTCTAAGTAAAGGTCTGTCAGAACTCCCCACTTTTCCCAGCTGCTATGTTATTTTTTCCTCCTGCGTCGAGCAGCCCTCCCCTATCGTGGGTCTGGAAAGTGACGTGATTGACGAGGCCAGACATTGTCATGGAAATTATGGAAATTGAGATCCCCACGATCATCTTTGGTGCAGGTTGTCCTAGGAGGTCGGATGAGGAGCCTCCTTGTCTTGGAGGGCAGTATAATACACAGAGCAGCAAGACACTTTGTTTTTCTCAACAATATTCGGAAAAAAAATTTAATTAACTAAGGCAGGTCGATTGACAGCTCTTGGGTCTGGACGTCACTCTTAACCCTTGAGTACCGTGACGCGTTTCCACATTTATTTTGGTTCCTTTTTGATGATTTTATACAGCTTCAGAAATTTATGTGGGGGAATAAAATAGTGAAGACTGTGGCTAGTAATCTTCTGGCCTCCATAGACCTTCTTAATGGCAATAAAATGGTCTAGTCGTATACAAATCTCAAGTTAGAAATGTGTCCCAGTACTGAAGGGGCTAAAACGTGTAACCTCCACTTATTCCAGCATCATGGTTCTTCCTCACCCAGTTCGTGTAGTCTTTTTATCTTACTATTTGGTCATTCAGCCACGTTTCACCCACTGCCACTGTATCAGGTTTTAGGCGCAGCACAAAATTGTGTTAGAGATCATCGACGTTAGTAGGGAGACCTCCACCATTGACCGACACGACAGTGCGATAAAAGAAATGCAATGTTACTACGACCGGAGAGAGGCTGAAGGCAGTCAGTTAGAGGAGGGGAGTTGATAAGACGAAATTAGCTTTATCCCACTTTCTCTACGTGGAAATTAATTTAAAGACTTGTGTGAGGGATGAGTGGCTGGGAATCGAAATAAAATCAATATGAATCTACGTGATTATTTTCCAAATATATCCTTGATAATTTTAGTTATAGAGAGATTATTTGATTTATCCAATTTAAATTTTCATCTATTATGATTCCAAGAAATTTAGTATTCGAGACGCGTTGTAAAGTAAAACAGAGGGCATGATGTGCTATGTGTGTGTGTGTGTGTGTGTGTGTGTGTGTGTGTGTGTGTGTGTGTGCGTGTACTATTCATGATCGGCTGCTGGTCATCCAACCAGTCTTCCCCATTACAGAACGAGCTCAGAGCTGATGTATACTGACCGATCTTCAGGTTGGACTGAGACTACACCACACTCCACACACCGGAAAAGCGAGGCCACAACCCCTCGAATACATCCCGTACCTACTTGCTGCTATAGGTGAACAGGGGCTACACATTAAAAGTTGTGAACTCAGTTTGCTAACCACTACACTACGCAGTCTCACTGTTTGATCTGCTGCAGTCTGTGTGTGTGTGTGTGTGTGTGTGTGTGTGTGTGTGTGTGTGTGTGTGTGTGTGTGTGTGTGTGTGTGTGTGTGTGTGTGTGTGTGTGTGTGTGTGTGTGTGTGTGTGTGTGTGTGTGTTTTACGTTATGGCTTATAGTGCCTGTAGGCATACTTGAAGAGTATATGTGGGAAGCGCTGTTAAGCTTCCACCCATTAGTGGCGCAGGCAATTTTATTTATAGTGGTACCCATATTAGGGCCCATATTACCACCCAAGCTCATCTTTGGTGTAACCACCTAGAGCCTGGGTATCATGGTGACGTGTAGGTAAATTTAAATTATTCGACAAATGGCATAGTTTCAAAGTGGTATGTGTGAGGAATTCGAACCCACGCTCACCACCTTATCCACCAAGCCACCGCCTCCCTATGTGTGTGTGTGTGTGTGTGTGTGTGTGTGTGTGTGTGTGTGTGTGTGTGTGTGTGTGTGTGTGTGTGTGTGTGTGTGTGTGTGTGTGCCTTGATACATTTGTTCACTGAGAGGCGATAACATCTGGCATCACGCTTGAAAACAGTCACCAACAAATATTGCAGGGTTTTTGAAATTTTGAATCACGATATTTTTTCGTATACTCATGATCTTCCTGTAAATCATATAAAACCAGTTTTGAGATAGTGTATAGTACACACACACACACACACACGGCCCGGTAGCTCAGTGGTTAGAGCACTGGCTTCACAAGCCAGAGGTCCGGGGTTCGATTCCCCGGCCGGGTGCAGATATTTGGGTGTGTCTCCTTTCACGTGTAGCCCCTGTTCACCTAGCAGTGAGTAGGTACGGGATGTAAATCGAGGAGTTGTGACCTTGTTGTCCCGGTGTGTGGTGTGTGCCTGGTCTCAGACCTATCCGAAGATCGGAAATAATGAGCTCTGAGCTCGTTCCGTAGGGTAACGTCTGGCTGTCTCGTCAGAGACTGCAGCAGATCAAACAGTGAATTACAGTGAATTACACACACACACACACACACACACACACTTTCTTCCTTAAAACACTGCAACAATACAGACTGTTTTGTGTTTTTCAACTTTTTCAGTCAAAAAGACAAGTAAACTTTGAACACTGAAAGCATCAATGATTATACTCAAAGGAAATACATAAGAAATCAAGAATCAATAAACTAAATCCATGCATATGTGATGAAAGTATTACACACTTAAGATAATAACATGCTTGAAATATATAATCTAATACGCAGGTGCCTAAAAAATGCTTGCATCATTAATGAGAAGTTTGATGAACATTTATGTTTCTTTCTCAGCAAGTTCAGGTTAAGCATTATTTCCAGTCACTAAGTGGAGAGTTTAATAAATCACTGAAAACTTGCACGTAATTGATAAAGATGACGTGAACCCCTTTACTGTTATCGTTGTCCTTCGCTAACCTTCGTGGCACTGCAAAAATATTGAGGAAAAAAAATAACTGAAGCTTAATTTCTTCTCTTTGCGTTGTAGAAATGTTCGTGAAAGCCTAGCACAAGAATAATGTCTAAGAAATTAGACGTACTACATTGTGAAAGTTAACATCGTAATAGTAATAACATGTAAGATGAGCGAGCTGGCAGCAGTCCTGGGGATGGGAAATATTCTTATGAACCATCTTATCTTATCTAATATTTCAATGAAAAATTTCAAACACACTTTGTAAATAGAACTGCCTGTTGTTTGCAGGAGATTGAAAAAAAAGTGAGGAAAGAAGGTTATATTCATATTCTACATAATCACACAGAGAACAGTTGAAAAGAATAACATCCCAAAGGCCAGAGCACAAAGGAAATAGTAGTACAAATGCACAAGCGAGGCCAAAGAGTCAGAGCCAATTGTAGACTAGTTAGCTTTTTGACCCACTCTTATAAGATACTGGTGAGAAGAGGTTTTGACGGAAGAACATAGAGGATATCATTAAAAAGAGAGTGGAGTGCACACACTCGGCCAGTACATCAACAATATCAGGTATGTCAACGATATGGTCTTGGTATCATATCAGTTCAGGAAATGGCAAACACCTAGGAAACAGCCTGTTGTAGGTAGTAGATATAAAGAAAAAAAAAGTGAGAAAGGCAAAGTCACCTAATAGGGGATGCACACATCTCAAGAGAAAGATTTATCGAGACCGGTGGAAGAGAGACAGTCAAGGATATGCAACAATAGGAAAGTTGAGCAAATATATAGAGATAGAAATATTTCGTTAGAACTGAAGTTGAGCTTCCTGTCCGCCGTTGCCGTTACAACTGCATTTTACTGTTCACAGTGTTGAATTTTAAAACAAAATGGAAGAAAAAGTCGAAGGCATTCAAAATTGAGTTCAAGATTGAATGCCTTCGACTTTTCTTCCATTTTGTTTTAAAATTCAACACTGTGAACAGTAGAATGCAGTTGTAAAGGCAAGATGACCACAAAGTCAGAAATATAGTAAACTGGAAGAAATATATTATAACAACGACAGAAGACATCAAGAGATAATGGTATGGCCACGCGGCAGAGGGAAAGACCTCGCGTCACGTGGTGACAGCAACTGAGGTTGGGAAATCAAGATCTGAGGGCAAGCGAGATGGACATTCAAGCTAGGGGTGGTTGCGATGGCATCATGACAGACGAATAATGTGGCACCCAACCAGAGTCTTCTCAGAATGAACTTAACGTTCGTAGCAAAACGTTACGTAATCACACGTGTTTGGCTGCGAGATCACATCAGCTGGCGGCTCACACAAGCAGCTGCATGCTTTAGGATGTACGTATATAAGTCCCAAACGAATCACACTCTTAATGGAGAAAGATAGAGAACCGCTAAAACTTAAGTGAATCAGGACGCAAAGAGCCACCATAGCAAAGACAGATTTCCCGCAAGGAACTTCACACCGAAAGCGACGAGATTCAGGGAGGCTCGAGCCATCTGCAGCCTCCACCATGGCCATCAACACAGGGACTCCTTTCCTGCTGCTGCTGTTGCAGCTGCTTCCATTACTGCCGTGTCTCCATGCAGCTCCAAGTAAGGATGAATGTCAATATTTGGAGAAATCAGTACCACAAATAGCTATCTGTATATAATTTTTTCATTCTTATTTCTGGAAGGTTAGAAGTTTTTTATGCGCCTATCTAACCTTTTTTTATGTAAGAACATACCTATTGAACATAAATTGAATATATATATATATATATATATATATATATATATATATATATATATATATATATATATATATATATATATATATATATATTACACCGTTTGTGAATTGCCCATTTCATGAAATGGGCAAACCCAATTCATGAAATGAACCTAACCTAACCTAACCTGACCTAACCTAACCTAACCTAACCTAACCTAACCTATCTAACCTAACCTAACCTAACCTAACCTAACCTAACCTAACGTAACCTAACCAAACATAACCTTTTTATGTAAGAACATACCTATTGAACATAAATTGAATATATATATATATATATATATATATATATATATATATATATATATATATATATATATATATATATATATATATATATATGTTTGTGAAAGCCATTTCATGAAATGGGCAAACCCAATTCATAAAATGAACCTAACCTAACCTAACCTGACCTAACTAACCTAACCTAACCTAACCTAACCTAACCTAACTAACCTAACCTAACCTAACGTAACCTAACCAAACATAACTAACCTAACCTAACCTAACCTAACCCAATTCATGAAATGTGCAATGGAGAGGCCATTTCATGAAATGGTTAGGTTAGGTTAGTTAGTTAGGTTAGGTTAGGTTAGGTTAGGTTAGGTTAGGTTAGGTTAGGTTAGGTTAGTTAGGTTAGGTTAGGTTAGTCAGGTTAGGTTAGGTTAGGTTCATTTCATGAATTGGGTTTGCCCATTTCATGAAATGGGCAATTTCACAAACGGGTATATATATATATATATATATATATATATATATATATATATATATATATATATATATATATATATATATATATATATATATATATATATATATATATATATATATATATATATATATATATATATATATATATATATATATATATATATATATATATATATAATGAATCATCCAAAACTTGAGAAGTATCTTGAAACCTCCCGCTGAAAAAGTTCAGCTCGGAAGCAGGAAGAAATACAGAAGTAGCCAGAAGTCCCAAGGTTATCAGTGAAAGTAGAAAAGTGTGGACTGGCTTGTAATTATTGCCATAGACGAATTCATTAACTGATATCTGTTTCTATGTAACATCTCTCTCTCTCTCTCTCTCTCTCTCTCTCTCTCTCTCTCTCTCTCAGACCGCGTCACAGAGTGCACGCCGCCCTTCACTGCGGCGGTGGGCGGGAAGTGCATCCTCGTGAGCTCCACAAGCAAGGGTTCCTGGTACAACATGAAAGACTTTTGTGAGACTCTTGGCGGTCGGCTGTTGACCATCAACACAGAGAACATTCACTACTACGTCGTCAAGTACTTGGAGAACAACGGTGAGTCTCAAAGTTAGTGAAGTCTGACCCTTGTTGTTGCGATGCTAATGTAATAATGCCAACTAGTCCTCAGGCATCACAGAGGTGACTTGTCTTCAGGATATACTGGCCGAGATTACTGGGTCGGCGCAAACAACGAGCACGCTGACGGGCAGTACCACTGGCTGGACGGGAGCAAGGTCAAGATGGGCACGCCTTTCTGGGGCATTCTAAACGACCATCAGGAGCCAGGCGGGGGAGAGTCCGAACACTGTGCTATCCTATTTAAAAGTGACTTTTATTTCATGCATGATTTAGCATGTAACAAAGAAGTGTACCCTATCTGCGAGGCTAAATAATTTCTGTGGACACACCATCCAGCTAAAGGTGATGCGTTCCAAATTTCGTAGCTTCCAGAACAGGCTATTCTGTTCCACCAGACTGTCCACTATCTCCTCAACATGAGTTGCTTCTCTCCCATGCTGTCTTTAATGCAGACATTTTACTTTCTGCCTCTCTTCTACGGTCTGCCTCGCCTTTTTCCTCCTTCAAAATTAAAATCTATCATTCTATAAACATCACTTTCATCTTTCACTTAATTATTCATCCATACCAATTAATTCTCTTCTATTGTATAAATGTCTTCAAAATCATTGTTATGTTGACTTCTCTTCTTGTTAAATAATTTCTGACTTTATTTTGATAGTTTGAAATTGAAATAAACAGTCATCTTAAGGTGAAAAATTCCATTTCCACTATGATTCCTCGATTATCGCTGTGCAACGTGAGACAGTCAATGCAATATTCAAGAAGACATGGCAAGTCTTTAAAGGCAAAGCGTTATGAACAGGTAGAGTATAGAGAATGAGTAGAGAGAGAGAGAGAGAGAGAGAGAGAGAGAGAGAGAGAGAGAGAGAGAGAGAGAGAGAGAGAGATTGTTAGGAATAATAAGGAGAACAAGATCAAGAGGAAGAAAATCATGGAAAGCCAAACAGAAGAAACGAGATGATAGTTCAAAATGGTGGCCAAGGTCAGACAGACTGGAGAGAGAGAGAGAGAGAGAGAGAGAGAGAGAGAGAGAGAGAGAGAGAGAGAGAGAGAGAGAGAGAGAGAGAGAGAGTTTTTCAAAAGCTTGCGTATTTATTCAGAACAGGGAAAATGAGGAATGAAGGACAGAAGGAACACAAAGAACATGATTTGAGTACGATAGACAAAGAAAGATTTAATAAGTAATAAAAAAAGCGTGGTAATAATGTCATCTGTTTTCAAGCGAACTGAGAAAGATAAGTAAACAATAAAAAAGAAAAGTTTGGCGTTCTAGTTGGGTGAAGATAGCGACACCAGATGGCCGTTCACATAAATAGCCAAATGGTGACATGCACAAGTCGACACGAACCACATCTGTGCTGGTGACAGACAAGGAGGGGCACCCATTTTGTGCCTGGCGGGTGAAAGTATCAGAGCCCACACAGAGCCGCAACATAAACTTTCAGACCCAACGCAGAGCTACAATAGAACCTTTCACTGTCTCCACCTAACATCAGTGAGTCTCAAGCAGACAAACGACTTGTGACTTTCAACATGGGCAACAACTCAGCGCCCGCCCTCCTCCTCCTACTGCTGTTCTTCATGCTGCCATGCCTTCCTGCTACTCCGATTACTGGTAGGCGCCTTCTCGTCAGGATAAGTTCTTAGATTCGTGAGTTTTTTCTTCTTCTTAATGATTTGTATTCTAGCTGTTGTAGTGTGCTGGACGCCAATGAGGAGTCCCAGATATGGAATTTTTCTGTATGTCAATAGTCTTTATGTTGCACATGCTTTTGTTTATCGCATTGAACACATTGTAATTAATTTGGGCATCATTGTGGTCATTATCTGACGACACTGTTGCCGTTATCGATGCTCTCTCTCTCTCTCTCTCTCTCTCTCTCTCTCTCTCTCTCTCTCTCTCTCTCTTACAGACCGCGTCACAGGAGAATGCGCGCCGCCCTTCACTGCGGCGGTGGGCGGGAAGTGCATCCTCGTGAGCTCCACAAGCAAGGGTTCCTGGTACGTCATGAAAGACTTTTGTGAGACTCTTGGCGGTCGGCTGTTGACCATCAACACAGAGAACATTCACTACTACGTCGTTAAGTACTTGGAGAACAACGGTGAGTCTCAAAGGTAGTGAAGTCTGACCCTTGCTGATGCCATGCTCTCACTTGAGTAATCAAGAGAAACACAGAATTCAGTCTGTTGGCCACATAAATCTTTTACGTATGCGAGACTCGCCTTTTCTGGAGAACAAACACTAACAAGAACAGATGAAAAGCATCTCATATATCATTCACAATGATTGTTAGGTTTCGAGTTCATTTTAGGAGTAAGATCTTTAGAAAATAAATGAATTTGCAAGAATTCGTCTGACCAATACGTAGCAGTCCCGGTGCGGAAGAAACCCATTTATTTCACCCTATCATCAGCGTCCATAAATATGTGTAATTTTCTTTTAAAACTCCATGATAACTCGGTCCTTATCACTACAATAGTATTCATGGTTAGAGGGAGTCACAGCAGGTATTGTTGTCTCAGGCATCACAGAGGTGACTTGTCCCCAGGATATACTGGCCGCGACTACTGGATCGGCGCAAACAACGAGCACGCTGACGGGCAGTACCACTGGCTGGACGGGAGCAAGGTCAAAATGGGCACTCCTTTCTGGGGCGCTATGAATGGACATCAGGAGCCCGGCGTGGCCACTGAGCACTGCGGCATGCTATTCAAGGGAGACTTCTATTTCATGCATGACTATAGATGTAACGAAGAACTATATCCCATCTGCGAGGCTAAATAAGCCCTGTGAGAGAACTGTATTGGCTGCTGGGGTGTGATAAGATGGTACAACAAACTTGACCAACTTTAATCAGTGGGTGTTGAGACTTAACCATCTTGAATTCTTGCATCAACGTTTGCCCAACTCACTACCTTCTCGTTTGTTTGGTAATGTAGGAAACTAGAATATATATATATATATATATATATATATATATATATATATATATATATATATATATATATATATATATATATATATATATATATATATATATATATATATTTTTTTTTTTTTTTACGTCCGGTTTTCGTATGGGCCTCCTTAGCCTGGTGGCTTTACAAAAACTTTATAACAAAAATACATAAATAACAAAAAAAGTTGAATTTCATCGAATTTATCTCTGAAAAAATACTTGAAAAAAAGCAGAAATTAAATGATACTGTTTTTTTCTTTAGCTTTCTTTGATAAAAAGAATTGATAAGATTAATTTAGTTTAGCCTTGATTCATGAAAACAAAGTTTTCTGACATTAAGCTCTATTCAGTGTTATATTAATGAAACTGCTTGAATAAACTCATATTTATTCAGTATAGCTTCACGCCTCAACAGTCTTAGTGCTCCTACAGTTGCTCGCTCATATTTAAAACGAATTCTCGTGAGAGAGGTTTCGCTTGTTACTTCACACTTTGCAGGACGGTTAATCAATGCAGGACCATGGACTTCCACATGAAATCTGCCCAGCACAGGGGCCTCCACGTGTCTAAATCCGGCCATGGAGCTGTGTTCTGTCATGGTGGAGTTGCCAGGGTTCTTTGCTCCTTACAGGTCTGGTCAATATCACCGCATGGCTTCAAGAGGCTGTGGCGTAGTGGATAACGCGGTGAGCGTGTGATCGGGCAGACGTTCATGAGTAAGTACGAATCCCACCACGCACTGCCTTGAACCTATGCCATTTGTCGAGTGGTTTAAAGTTACCTATAGGTCACCATGATACCCAGGTAGGTGGTTACACCAAAGATGCGCTTGGGTGGTGATATGGGCCCTAAATATGGCTACTACTATAAATAAAATTGCCTGTGCCATTAATGGGTGGAAGTTGAACAGCGCTTCCCATACATACTCTTTAAGTATACCTACAGGTGCTATAGGCCATAGCGTAAAAAAAAAAATGACTAGAAAGTCCCAAATAGTATTCTCTATTAATTGTCTGTCCTTGTGAAGTTTATTCGTCGTGCACAAAAAGACCCGACCTGCAGATAGCAAAGAATTGGCTACTCCACCATGATAAAACATTCTCTCATTCCCAACTCTTCCAAGCATTCCTCGCCAAGCACAACACACCAATGTTCGTCACCAGTGTTCCTCAGGGTTCTGTCCTGTCACCCATTCTCTTTCTATTATTCATTAATGACCTTCTTAACCAAACTTCTTGCCCTATCCACTCCTACGCTGATGATACCACCCTACATCTTTCCACGTTCTTTCAGAGACGTCCAACCCTTCAGGAAGTCAACAGATCACGTGGGGACGCCACGGAACGCCTGACTTCCGATCTTTCTAAGATTTCCGATTGGGGCAGAGAAAATCTAGTAGTTTTCAATGCCTCAAAAACTCAATTCCTCCATCTATCAACTCGACACAACCTTCCAGACAACTATCCACTCTTCTTCAATGACACTCAACTGTCTCCCTCTTCCACAATGAATATCCTCGGTCTGTCCTTTGCTCATAATCTTAACTGGAAACTTCACATCTCATCTCTTGCTAAAACAGCTTCTATGAAATTAGGTGTTCTGAGGCGTCTCCGACAGTTTTTCTCGCCCCTCCAACTGCTTACTCTGTATAAGGGCCTTATCCGTCCCTGTATGGAGTACTCTTCGCATGTTTGGGGGATTTCCAGTCACACAGCTTTGCTTGATAGGGTGGAATCGAAAGCTCTTCGTCTCATCAACTCCCTCCTCTCACTAACTGTCTTCAGTCTCTTTCTCACCGCCGAAATGTTGCATCCCTTTCTATCTTTTATCGCTATTTTCATGGTAACTGTTCTACTGATCTTGCTAACTGCATGCCTCCCCTTCTGCGGCCTCGCTGCACAAGGCTTTCTTCTTCCTCTCATCCCTATTCTGTCCAACTCTCTAATGCAAGAGTTAACCAGTACTCTCAGTCATTCATCCCTTTCACTGGTAAACTCTGGAACTCCCTGCATCTGTATTTCCGAATTCCTACAACTTGTCTTCTTTTAAGAGGGAGGTATCGAGGCATTTGCTCCCCTAATTCTGGCTGACGGTTTTGGCACTTTTTACACTTTTTAGAAAGCCAGCACTCAAGTGGGCCTTTTTTTTAACTTTCTTTTTTTTTTGCCCTTGGCTGGCCCTCTTCCTACGTAAAAAAAAAGAAAAGAAAAGAGAAAAAGACTTCCTACTTCCTTGACTTGGCTCTGTGTAAGCTTTGGTTAGTTGGAGAACAGACTTGACATGATAATGGACACAAATATCAAGTGCATGAGATTCAGGTAATGGACGGCTCAGTACTCTGTGTGAGCCACCTCTTTCCTCCTCCTCCTTGGCTGGCTACGTACGGTACACTTACTCGATTAGCGCTGGTCGGCATTAATGAAGCGATTATCATTTGCGTTCAATGTACGCTGTCAAAGTCTTACAGGAAACAGTTAAGTGAAAAAAAATGAAGTGGTAACACTGCAATACATTGGTTGCTAAGCGCTACTTTTTAAACATACATGGCAACTCACTTGCTTCATGATGACTCCCTGTTGTTCTCCCTACTTCTGTAAATGTCTCTTTGTGTAATATATTCTGTCTAAATGATGTCAAATTGTGCTTTGTTTCCTGAATTTTGCCGTTTTGTGGATTTGCGTTTGTTCTCGCCCAGGTGATGGGGCTTCGTACCTGCACATTACTGTCTTGAGGTGCTCCATTATGTTCAGCTGCTACAGAATTCTGCCCAAGCATTCCCATCACTGAATGAATGTCATGTCATGAATGTCATCACATGAATATCATGTCCGAATACTAATGTTACTGAATGTCACATGAATATTATGACCAAGTACTCGATGTTACTGAATGTGAAAGGAATATTCGGGTCTTTTATGTTTGGAGGTTGCCACTAATTTCATCATTAGTACAGTTTTTGGTGCTGAATACGAATATGACATTCATTTTCTCGAGAAATGAAAGATAGGCATAGTGGCGGCGAGTAGAGATGAGGCACATATCTGAAAAGGTTAGGTTAGGTTAGGTCAGGTAAAGCACATATCTGAAAAGGTTAGGTTAGGTTAGGTAAGGTTAGGTTGGGGTTGGGTTAGGTTAGATTAGGTAAGGTTAGGTTAGGTCAAATTAGGGTTGGGTTAGGTTAGGTTAGTTAAAGTTAGGTTAGGTTAGGTTAGGTTAATTCACCTCTCTTAAATAATTGTTGAAATCAACTGTAGTAGCGCGACATATCCTCAATTCGTCCTCACAGTATTTAATGCTGGAATACTCTTTTGCCCAGGAATAAATGAAGACGATCATTTTCTTCAATGGAATGGTACTGCCATCAAGCCAAGTGTTTTTTCTCACTGAAACTTTATCACGGCAAGCTCTCTTGTAACACATCCACGATACACTTTCCTTTGTATTTTTAATTATCATTTGATGTTTCTTTTTACACCTTTTCTCTTTTTCTATGATATTAAAGTTCTGCAGAAATTTAACAGCGTCTTCTTCGGTCAAAATATTGGTAAATAACCACTGCAAGTTGTAGTTCACATCCATCTTGTCCACGGTCGTCTCAAACGTGCCGCGTGACACCCGACTGTGTATTGTTGCGCCCGTTAATTACTATTGCATGAATTAATGCGCGTCGCAAGGTAGTGCGCATTAAATCCTTTTTTTGTGCAACTATCTTTCATTTCTCGAGAAAATTAATGTCATATTCGTATTCAGCACCAAAAACTGTATTAATGATGAAAATTTGGTTGAAAATTAGTGGTGACCTCCAAACATAAAAGATCACACACACACACAATCTTTACATGATGAAAAGTTCTTAATGCAATAAACAGGTGGCAGTGTAGAGGTTTAACGAGTTTCCTTAACCTTGGTCAGTATTAAAAGGAAAATATATCGCGGTCTTGAGGAATTAAGTCAACTCTGTAGCTCTGAATGTGGTTAATGCCTGAAGTGTCAATAGGGCTTTCCTTTACTCGTATCTGGGACAATTCTTTAGTCACCTACGCCACCACAGAGTAAAAAAAATGAAAAAGCTTTATAGTATTTCCAATTATAAGACAAGAAATACAATTGAAAGAAAAATAAAGTGAAGACTTGAATACAACACACTACAATGAATGGACGCAGAAAAGAGAGAGAGAAAAAAAAGAAACAAGAGGAAGAGAGGATGGAGTGAGGGTTGGTGGATGGCGGATTGGGATGTTTGGTGGCTGCGGATCGGATTTGTTTGGTGGCGGCGGATGGACGGATTTGTTTGGTTGCGGGAGATGGATGGGTATGTTTGGTGGCGGCGGATGGAATGATATGTTTGGTGGCGGCGGATGGAATGATTTGTTTGGTGGCGGCGGATGGAATGATTTGTTTGGTGGCGGCGGATGGACGGATTTGTTTGGTGGCGGCGGATGGACGGATTTGTTTGGTGGCGGCGGATGGAATGATTTGTTTGGTGGCGGCGGATGGAATGATTTGTTTGGTGGCGGCGGATGGAATGATTTGTTTGGTGGCGGCGGATGGAATTTGATTTGTTTGGTGGCGGCGGATGGAATGATTTGTTTGGTGGCGGCGGATGGAATGATTTGTTTGGATGGCGGCGGATGGAATGATTTGTTTGGTGGCGGCGGATGGAATGATTTGTTTGGTGGCGGCGGATGGAATGATTTGTTTGGTGGCGGCGGATGGAATGATTTGTTTGGTGGCGGCGGATGGAATGATTTGTTTGGTGGCGGCGGATGGAATGATTTGTTTGGTGGCGGCGGATGGAATGATTTGTTTGGTGGCGGCGGATGGAATGATTTGTTTGGTGGCGGCGGATGGAATGATTTGTTTGGTGGCGGCGGATGGAATGATTTGTTTGGTGGCGGCGGATGGAATGATTTGTTTGGTGGCGGCGGATGGAATGATTTGTTTGGTGGCGGATGGGATTTGTTTGGTGGCGGCGGATGGAATGATTTGTTTGGTGGCGGCGGATGGAATGATTTGTTTGGTGGCGGCGGATGGCGGATTTGTTTGGTGGCGGCGGATGGAATGATGATTTGTTTGGTGGCGGCGGATGGAATGATTTGTTTGGTGGCGGCGGATGGGATGATTTGTTTGGTGGCGGCGGATGGAATGATTTGTTTGGTGGCGGCGGATGGAATGATTTGTTTGGTGGCGGCGGATGGAATGATTTGTTTGGTGGCGGCGGATGGAATGATTTGTTTGGTGGCGGCGGATGGAATGATTTGTTTGGTGGCGGCGGATCGGATTTGTTTGGTGGCGGCGGATGGAATGATTTGTTTGGTGGCGGCGGATGGAATGATTTGTTTGGTGGCGGCGGATGGAATGATTTGTTTGGTGGCGGCGGATGGAATGATTTGTTTGGTGGCGGCGGATGGAATGATTTGTTTGGTGGCGGCGGATGGAATGATTTGTTTGGTGGCGGCGGATGGAATGATTTGTTTGGTGGCGGCGGATGGACGGATTTGTTTGGTGGCGGCGGATGGATGGATGGCGGCGGATGGACGGATTTGTTTGGTGGCGGCGGATGGACGGATTTGTTTGGTTGTTTGGTGGCGGCGGATGGACGGATTTGTTTGGTGGCGGCGGATTGTGTATGCTGGGGTATGTTGTTCAGGTGGCGGAAGGTGGAATGTGGAAGTGGCAGGTACTATGAGGTGGACGGTTGGTGTTGCAATTTGAGGTGACGAGTGTTGGTGGGTGGTGGTGGCGGTGGTCACGTTGTCTTGGCACCTAGGAGAGCCAGGAGGTGCGTCTCTGGCTAACCAAGGCGCCAGACAACCTTGACCGTCACCACCAAGCCAATCACCACCATCGCCACCTTGGTGCGCGTCCACCTCTCTGCGGGGCTTAGGCTGGCCGAGCTGGTGCGCCTGCTGGCGCAGCAACTCGGCCAGCTCAGGGGACACATCCAACTTTGCCTCACGGCAAAGGTTGGACATGTCCCCGTTGCCCCGCATCAATGAATGGCAGAGGCGGCGAAACGCCTGATCAGCGGCTGTGGCCTGCTGATGCAGGAGGTCCGCCGCCTCCTGCCTTTCAAGTCGAAGACCCTGCAGGAGAGAGTCATCCTGTTGCTGCACGGCGCTGGCTTCTTGCTGCTGGAGGACGAGATCTTTTTGCAGCCGCTGCACCTGCTGGTGCAGCGGCGTGAAGTCAGCATCTTGGTTTTCCCTCTCGACCTCCAGCAGCACCCGCTGCCGTGCAGACAACAGGCGCTCCTCCTGCAGGTCTTCCCAGAGGCGCTGGCCACTCTTCACCTGGAGTGCCAGCGCCTCCATGTTGTCTCCCCTGCCGGGGAGCTTGGCCCCGGCAGCGGAGGCAACCACCACCATGAACACCATGTACAAAAAGTAAACGTTCATTTTCACTTTGCTTCTTAATCTTTATTTATTTGTGAGTTTGTTTGTGTTTTGACCATGTGGCCTGAAATGTGAATTTAAGATGTTGGAAATTATACTTTGCAAGATGCGAAAAATAGTAAACAGTATTTGCTAATCAAATATTACCATTGATCATTAACTGTGTCTCCAGCGATGGGTGGGTGGAAGGGTGGGATGGGAGGAAGGAATGGACGAAGGAGAGGAAAAAGATGAACCAAACACCGACCTCCTCGCTGCCCTGCTTCTTGAAGGCAATTCAGATTGCCAGTATGTTTTTTCCTTTTTTGTCTTATATCACATTCAATGCGAAATCTGGAAGCACACTAATACTGAGGAATATATCATGTCCCAGAACACTTCCAAACACACTCTCGTTACCTTCCACATACTAACCAAGAACACACACACACACACACACACACACACACATGGAATGGTACTGCCATCAAGCCAAGTGTTTTTTCTCACTGAAACTTTATCACGGCAAGCTCTCTTGTAACACATCCACGATACACTTTCCTTTGTATTTTTAATTATCATTTGATGTTTCTTTTTACACTTTTTCTCTTTTTCTATGATATTAAAGTTCTGCAGAAATTTAACAGCGTCTTCTTCGGTCAAAATATTGGTAAATAACCACTGCAAGTTGTAGTTCACATCCATCTTGTCCACGGTCGTCTCAAACGTGCCGCGTGACACCCGACTGTGTATTGTTGCGCCCGTTAATTACTATTGCATGAATTATTGCGCGTCGCAAGGTAGTGCGCATTAAATCCTTTTTTTGTGCAACTATCTTTCATTTCTCGAGAAAATAAATGTCATATTCGTATTAAGCACCAAAAACTGTATTAATGATGAAATTTTGGTTGAAAATTAGTGGCGACCTCCAAACATAAAAGATCCGAATATTCTTCACGTTATGCAACAAAATGTATATCTTTGTAACCCATTTTCAGTTGTCCGGATCAGTAAAAAAATCTCAATGATAATAACGATGATAATAAAGAAATAACAATAATAATGATAGTATGTAATAATAATAATAATGATAATAGTAATAATAATAATAATAATAATAATAATAATAATAATAATAATAATAATAAGAATAGTAGTAATAATAATAATAACAACAATAGCAACAATAACAATAATGATGATGATAATAATAATAATAATAATAATAATAATAATAATAATAATAATAATAATAATAATAATGATAACAATAATAACAACAACAATAATAACAATAACAGTTATTGATATAATTCTTATTGTTGATATCATAATTATGATCATAATGGTTATCATAATTATCTTTCTTTCCTCTAATCATCATCATCATCATCATCATCATCATCATTATATATCATTATTTCTTCAGGTGTTGGTATCACCATACTTTCGTTTATCTATTTATTTTTTTCATTTTCTCACTGCAAGGACATCTGTACTCGCGTCACACAACGCCGTGCCTCATTCGCGTGGCGGTACAGGAAATTAATCACGGCATGACTCCCCGGGACAAACAAAACAACACAGGTAGCCAGGTGACGCCCGCCGCTCGATACCTCAACTGGCTGGCTCACATGTCCCCCCGACCCCTATATGGCTGCCGGGGAGGGTGTGAGTAGGAGAGAGGGAGGGATGGAAGCGGGGAAGACAGTCTAAGTATGTGAGAAAGTTACCTAAGGACCTGCAAATCATTTTTGTGATTTAGAGAGAGAGAGAGAGAGAGAGAGAGAGAGAGAGAGAGAGAGAGAGAGAGAGAGAGAGAGACTCGAGTTTTCATTAATGCATAGGCCACACAGACATGCTTTTCTAACGAGATGACTTTGGCTTAGAAATAAAGTGAAAGTAAGACTGAAGGTTCTCTCTCTTTCTATCATCCACTTCCTTACATAAAACAGGCCACAAATTAATATCTTGTAGTGTCGAAGAACCAAAAAACCAACAGGATATTTCATTGCGGAGTATGGAAATAGATAAAATAAGCTGGCCTTTCAGTAACACGCAATAATACAAGTACCCATATTCCTACACGTTTTCTCTTTCATAAGAACGATATTTCTTAGTAATTTTTTCAGTCTTAGAAACACGATTAGTAAAGTTTTCTTTTGAATTTTCCTCACTAAAGATACATAACCTTTATCAAACTGCCACTAGAACCAAAAAAAAACAATTAAAACAAGCCAACAACTTCCACCACAAGATGCTAACAGTAGAAACAAAACGCGGAAACCTTTAGGAATACGTACCAAGGAGGAAGGAGGGAAGGAAGGAAGGAAGGTCTAGTCAAGCTGTGGAGTAGTTATATGAAGAAGCCCTTAGCGACACTCTCTTTCGCTACACATGAGGCCGTCACCACAACACAACCCCGTCTCCTTAGCGCCGAGCAGAGTGCTATCCCTCCACTCACTCACAAGGAAGACTGAGCGACTGGGCATCAAAATCGTATGAGGTTAGACCAGCGATGGCGTGGTGGACTTGCTCGTGTTTGACCGACTTGTTGACTGCTGTTGTAGAATTTATGTTGAGTTTGAGAGCATATTGAGGAAAAGTGAATGAAGATAAAGCGTAATGTGCGTGTTTCGCAAACTGTATGTACAACACTATAGGAATGCTGTTTGAAATGGTTGATCTGACTACGACCTTGTACTTTAAACCTTTTTTTGTGCTTTATTTTGTATGATTTGCATTAATCTATTTAATTCTATTTCATTATTTTTTGCCCTTTGAGTTGTTGTCTTTCTATTTCTATTTTTCATTACATTCCTTTCGTCCTTTACTATTGCTTCATCATATTTGAGTTACCAGCTATCCATTTTAGCAGTGTTTTCTTCTTTTCTTCCTTTCGTATTTCACAGATCTCTTTCATTGCTCCTTCAAAGTCACAAAAAGCACCTAAAGCCTTTCAAAATATCACCCAAAGCTAAACGTAACATACCAAGCAAAATAATCTCATATAATCTTCAGTAGAGAAACTTAAAATCACCACCTCATTCTTATTCTTCATATTTTTACACTTACCTTTATAATATTCCTACCCATCACAGTCACCACACATCACCACACATCATCACATCACCATTAGAAACGATGTGTACTCACCAGCATTCCATGAAGTCAGTTAATAGCAGTACTAGCAGGATTTATCTCAGTTTTCTTACCACGCACGGGCCGCAGTGTCACTAAGGGCTACATTGACTGGCTCCTAACACTGTTGTGGTAACGCTGTATCTGAGACATGCCATGCGCTTTTCACTCCCCCACTCATTGTTTCTTTTTATGTAGTTTGGTCAACAGTATAATAGTTTAAAAGTTTGTAGGGGAAGAGGTTTACAATTGATATATTTTTTCTTTTTTGATGGGGAAGAGAGAGAGAGAGAGAGAGAGAGAGAGAGAGAGAGAGAGAGAGAGAGAGAGAGAAATGAAAAAAAAAAAACCCGACATCGAAGTACAGTAGATCAAAGTTTCCAGCGGGATCTGCGTTGCTGTATCTGGACAAGAACACACTTGAAAAAAGAAAAAGAACAAAAAAGTCCATTAAAAGCGCCAGTCACTGAAATCGTTCATTTGCATTAATCCACAACACTAAACGCAATGAAATTTTAATAAACATCGACAAGAAATAGAAGCGGGGAATTAATAAAAAGAGATTCAGCTTTTTCTAGTCGGTACAACACTTAGAGATGGCAGTGGAGCACGAAGAAATGAGTTCCAAAGTGGAAAACATGAACAAAATAACAAAGAAAGTGTGAAGAGCAAGTGCAAAGATACATTATGAAGTGTCTCCAAACCTCTCTCAGAGTTAAGTCACAGGCAAGAGGAAATACAGAAGGCAAGCAACGATCCAACTGTCTTCCTTAAAGTATTACAATCAAAAGTAGCTTGAGAGAAATAAGGAAAGGTTTGTATATCCTTTCAACGTTTCAATATTTCTGGTAAGCCACAGGAATGAGGAAATAAGAGGGCAAGAAAATATACGTTTCCATTCTAAAGTATTACGGATCCATGATGGTTTTGGAAAGATGAGGAAAACTATATATCCTTTTAATGTTATAGTATCTTGAGTATAAGTTGTAGGTAGGAGAGAATACTAATACGAATACGCGGTAGTTTAAGTAAGGTAGGAAAAGGTTCATATATCTTTTTCATCCTTTATGTATCAGTATTCCGAGTTTATGTCAGAGGAAGGAGAAGAGAAGCATGCAGAGAGAATGGTGGTTTTCCTCTAGTATTGCGAAGACGAGACAGTTCAAGTAGGATAAGGAAAGGTTCCTATCTTTTTAAGCCTTTATTTATATTCTAGTATTTCATTATTTTTTCTCAGATATCTTACATAGAAATTATACCAGAGAGACAGAGAGAAAGAGAGAGAGAGAGAGAGAGAGAGAGAGAGAGAGAGAGAGAGAGAGAGAGAGAGAGAGAGAGAGAGAGAGAGAGAGAGAGAGAGAGAGAGAGAGAGAGAGAGAGAATGTTATTTCAGTAATGTCAAAATGAAGTATATGCAAGTGAACTCATAAATAACTGCACACGAAAAAGATAAATAGAAATAAAGATATGGAAGGAGAAAAATAATACCTAAGGAAAAAAAAAATCATTTGGCCACAAGGACACCCCCACTGGAGTTGTCTATCTAATAATGGGAGGAAGTGGCGAACATCACTATTTTAACCTTCTTTGCCATAATTTTCTTTATACTACGTGATTCTCCCTTCTGTCCGCCACGTGCAGGCCTTTCTGTCTTCTCGCGGCTTGTGTTCTTAGGTTTTTTACTCACTTCTAAGTCTTATGTGGCGAATATCACTATTCTAGCCTTTTCACTTTGACTTTCTTTATATGATGTGATTATTTTATCAACCACGTATAGACCTTGCGGTCTTCCAGTTTATGTTATGTGCTTACATTCATTCATTTCTGCTATTTAGACTTTCCTCATTCCTAAAGCTTTTTATTTCCTCATACTCTCCTCACGAGTCTTAATAACTGATATATTCTTTACAAGCAGAGAAACAGGATTCGAAAAGAAGTAAGAGAAGCTTGAGGAATTAATTAAGAACTGTTTCTGCTCTGCTGCTCAAGAACTCGAGGATCTAACAAAAAATTATAAAGGATTATAAACAACAGACCTCAATATTCGATATCAGTTATTTGAGAAAGGACGATGTAATGAAAGACTTCTTGCTACGATGGAGGAGGAACAGTGCGAATACGAATGTGGTGAGAGGTACTGACCCACAGAGGCACAAAGGAAGACAACTGACGAAGTGAATGAAGGAGTGGCAATACATGGACAGAAGCTTTTCAGTATTATAAAAAGCTTTTGAACTTCAGGAAATCTCCAATACCTAATTATGATCAAAAAATATAATTCATCAGAGTGGAAGAACTGTATTTTCCTTCTGTTGGATGAGTGATTATAGATGACTTTGACTAGATAGGAAAAAAATATTTCTTTATGTACTCAAACTGATGCTGTGGTATTGGAAGACTTAAGATTGAGGGAACGGCTAAAGTCAGTGGAAAGGATTACATGATGTCACTAAAATATCAACCACAACAGTACATCTATTACAAAGACTCAAAAAACATCTCTCTTTTACGATGTTGTCTGTACTCAAACTGATGTGATACTTGAAGACTGAGGAGAGCTGAGGAAAAGACTGAGGAAGAATGCAGGTCTGTACAATACAATTAGAAGACCTTCACTCATAATTGCACCTGACTGATCTTTTACGACCTCAAGCGACTTGCAACGACCTTCACATTTCTTATATGTTGGGTACCGGCACACAGCTTAACACAAATTCTCCCTGTGCTGCTTTTAAAGACCCCAATAGATGCAACTAATACGTAACGGTGTTTCTGAAACGCTTCTGTCATTGAAAAATACTAAAAATGCTAGAGAAAGAAAGAAATGTGTTAATTTGCCAGTTAGTGAGTGAATCATTACCTATGTTCTCAAGGCTCTTCAGGATGTATTATGATGAACTAAAACCACATGGAGACAGAGGAGGAAGGCTCATTAATAACAGCACAGGGATCGTGGTGATGTGCATGTCGTCGATTC
>NC_059297.1:26711139-26728639 GCF_017591435.1 Portunus trituberculatus
CCAAGGTGTGGCCGAAGCGGAATGCCACCGTGGCGAACTCGTTGGCAATGGTTGGGTCGATTGAGGGATCGTAGAGGTTAGAGTACCCGTAGCGCAGCGGTAACAGTCCCTTCTCCACCATGATGTCCTTTCCTGCGAGTGACGCGAGAGACATTGTGGCTTCAAAGATGTAGATACATAAGAAAACAAGGGAAAGATGCAATAAATCACGAAGCCTACAAGTGACTGTCCCTATGTGAAATGTATCTATCTATTTCTACCTATCATTCTTATCTATGATATTTCTTAATGAATCAGTACCAGCAATCTGACCATCGAGTCTATTCCGTTATAATAAATTATTCTATTCCGTTCATTTCAAAGTACTTGCTTATAATTATTCACATGGCATTATAGGGCACGTGGTTCTGCACAGAGACATGAGGGATTAAACTTTGTATGTTTGTGTTTGCCTCACATAATTTAAAAATTCGTTGCATTGTTAAACGTTTCGGTGTCTAATCTCAACCACTGTCAAGGCTTTTGTGGAGATTACTGGGGTTTACAAGAGCATTTTCATGATATTAACGATACTGTCTTTGGTGGAAAGTTTTAGTTTTCAAGAATTTTCCTGATTCTAGTGATAGTTTGATGGTCTTTACAAGTAGCACAACGTACTGTTATTTTAAAGGGTATCAGGGTTTTACTGGCACAACTATTCTGCATTCGTCAAAGAGAGACGTTAAGATAAACCCGACTACAGAATAACCCCTGTCATCGTATGTTAATCTGGTGATCTACTTCAATGTAATCAATGATAGAAATGTAACGCTGAAATATTATGAAGAGCCTCGCACCTAGGATGATGGGCAGCCACTCATTGTAGACGATGTGTTGGTACATGGCGTTGACGATGCGCCGCGCCTCCTGGTACAGCGTTTCGTCGTCCCAGTATGGATTGAGGCGCTTCAGCTCCCTGGCGATCACATTGTGGAAGCGCATCCAGATGGTGTGCATGATGGTCAGCTGAATCTGCTCGTTCACGCGCTCGTCACCTGCGGAAAGTGAATTTTGGTTTGGTCACGTGGTAAGAAGAGAAGACCAAGAAGCCATTAAAAGAATAAGGAGAAAACCAGTTACAGAACCAGAAAACCAGTTATAGAAGAAAATTAAGCAGTGTAATAGTGAAAAGGACAAATAAAACTGGAAACAAAAGAAAAAAAGAAGAGATTCCTTAACTCCTGTAATCTGGCAATGAAAAATAAAACAGTTGGAAACAAGAGACAAAAACGCACTTTTCTGTTTCCTTATCCTTGGTGTAGCTTTTTTTCATCTGCCAAGCAGATGAAAAATTCTTATAAAAAAAATTCCCACTGAGGTGCCAGTCCCTAAACAAGTTGAATAGAAATATAGTCGAAGGGGGCTCCTAGGGTGGTATAGGAGTCATCATCTTTTTTTTTTTTATCAGTTTAAGTTTTCCATGATGAATGCATGTCCTGTGTGAAGGAAGAGAGTTGTCTTTACAGGGCAGGCTGTGACTGTCCCCCTTGTGTTGTGAGACACAAAGGGAAACTTTTAGTGAGATCATAGCTGGCTTTAATAAGTTCACAGCACCCTCTGAACCAGTGCTATTAGACCTCATTGGGAGTAATTATTGTTTTATTGTTTCGGCATATATAATATATATATATATATATATATATATATATATATATATATATATATATATATATATATATATATATATATATATATATATATATATATATATATATATATATATATATATATATATATATATATATATATATATATATATATATATATATATATATATATATATATATATATATATATATATATATATATATATATATATATATATATATATATATATATATATATATATATATATATATATATATATATATATATATATATATATATATATACATATACAAGAGACAAGAGACAAAAAGAAAAGATTCCTGAACCCCTGTGATGCGATAGTAAAAAGGATAAAGATACTGGGAACAAGAGACAAAAACACACTTCTCTGTTTCCTTGACCTTGCAATGGTGTAGCTCTAAAAAACATGAAAGAAATCGGAAAACAAGAGACAAAAGAAAACGCTTTTCTACCCGAGACGTGGTGTGGGCGCACTTACCTGCTGTGAAACACGGGAACCCATGGCTACTACTGAAACACTCCATTGCCTCGGGGTTAGCAGGCAATAGATTGCTTCCCTGCTCCTTCAAAAGTCCGTCGGTGAAGGCCCGCACCTTCTCCTCATCCTCGCGACTGGAGCCGTAGATGTTGGAGCTGTCCAGGAAGTGTGTGAGTTGGTTCATCTGAGGCACAGGGAAGACATGTTAGCTGGCGATGGCATGATAACTGGCAGAGATATGTTAGCTGGGGAAAACACGTCAGCTGATAGTTTCTTACATTGTTACACGTTCTTAAAGATGAACTGTGATAAAGGCAAGGTAAAAAATAACTAAGAGCCTAATTTATCCTTTTACAATTATGTACTTTATTTAATGTACACACACACACACACACACACACACACACACACACACACACACACACACACACACACACACACACACACACACACACACACACACACTACCAAGCTGCTCTCTCTCTCTCTCTCTCTCTCTCTCTCTCTCTCTCTCTCTCTCACCTGCTCAGCGAATCCCAGGTTACAGTCTCGAGGGGAAATCATGGACCTGACAAAGTTCATACAGCGGCGGCCTGATGTCCTGGAGTGGAAGGGATCGTCGGCTGGGATCTCGATAGGGAAGCACGACGGGTGAATGAGGTTGGCGTCCAGGAAATCCCGTCTGTTATTAGTACAACATTCGATTCCAGAGGTGTTGTCTGTAAGGGGGCAAGATTACCAAGTTTAATCTTTTTCTCTTGCAAGTTTTATTTTTTGGGGGGGCATTATTTCAGGGCACTGTAAGAAAAAAAATTGATGTATGAATGGATGTGTGTGTGTGTGTGTGTGTGTGTGTGTGTGTGTGTGTGTGTGTGTGTGTGTGTGTGTGTGTGTGTGTGTGTGTGTGTGTGTGTGTGTGTGTGTGTGTGTGTGTGTGTGTGTGTGATTCAGAGCAATTCACGAGAAGAAAATTTATGTTTGAACAGATGTACAGAAAAATAAGTTAAAATTTTGATTGATATTATTCAGGCAGATGTTATTTCTTGTTGATTCACAGCACTATATGAGAAAAAAATTGATAGTTGAAAGAATACGCAGAAAAAAGACAATGTAATTGATTTATTTATGATTTACTACACTACATAAATATTTGAGATTAGTGCCAAAAGCAAGTATTCAAAACAAAGACTATCACGTGTAAGACTGATGGATTCTCTAAGCACCCCTTGTTTTCTGACGTTCTTTTGTTCTTATGGGTGATGTGCAGTGACCGAGTGTGTGATGGTACCAAGTTGTATCTTTCTTGTGATATACACGCCTGAGTTACAATCCTGTGTCTTATCTACCGATCTTCTGCTTTCCTTTGAGTGTTTTCTTTTAGCTTAGTGATGTTTGATAAGGATCCTATATACATCATTTACTGGAAACCTGTCCATGAGCACAACTATTAAATAATGTGCACCTTTAGAAATAGTTTTGATGGGAAAAAACATTTAACTCTTTGGCTGCTAATGGCAATCTTCTTTCAATCTACGTAATCTCAGACTGCATTAATCCCTTCAGTACTGGAACACATTTTTGCCTTGAGATTGTATACGGTTTGACCATTTTATTGACTTTGGGAAAGGTCTATGGAAGTCAGAAGATTAATGGCCACAGTCTTCATTATTTCAATCTCTCCCATATGTCTCTAAAGCTGTCTAAAGGCAGCAAATAGCAAGCAAAATGAATAATAGAAACGCGTCATGGTACTCAAATTAAGGGGTTAATCTTAATAAGACAGCAGATAGTGGAAGATTTGAGCCACTCCATTATTTACTCGTCTTCCTGTCAGTATGTCCTTTGAAATTATATTCTAAACTTGTAACATATTCTTCATATTCAGACATTAAAAAATGAACACCGTTTCTTCACTAACACCTTCAATGAGTTTGTTTTTTCTCTCATTGACCAGATTCTCTCTAACATGAAAACCCTATCTATACTCACCAAACCTGAAGATAGGCACGTGAGTCAAGTCGTGGTCGATGAACTGACCCCACAGCATCACGTACAGAGTCAAATCATTGTTGGGTCTGTCCGCATCAGGGGAGACACTTGTGGAGACCAGACGCGCAGAGGGAAGAGCGTCGCCCGTCACACTGCGCCGTGGCCTCATCAGTCCTGCAAGAGTTGCCAGGTTGATGAAGGCGTGTGTCACATTCTAACCACCTTTAACTTCTACTTTCACGCTAAATATTCTTCTGATTTTTCTTTTCTTTTATTCTAATCTATAGCAGTAAACCTCTTACATAACCAATGCTACATTCAGTCCAGACAAGCCTATACCATCACTATGACACATCTCTAGCTATCTTTAAACTCTGTTCACTCGAACTGCTCTTCTGCTCCTTTCCCCAATTTTTTTTTTTTTACCTAGACCAGTACACCTTTTACATAACCAACGCTACATTCAGTCCAGGCAAACACAGACCATCACTGTAGAGCGGCATGGTGAGGCGGTGGAGAGGCGTCCTGGCCTGGCCGAGGGAAGGACGATCCACGTTGTTACAGGAACCGTCACTGGTGCGATAGTACTGTTCCTTCGCACCACAGTTCGGCGTGACAGGACACACGTCCTCGATGATAGAGTTCCTGAGGGAGATCTGCTGCAGCCCGAACCCAGCCTCAAGCGGATCCAGGCGGAATCTTGCATGTAGGAGAGAAAACCGTAATATGTTGTTATTGTTGGCAGTGGTGCACATGGTGGTGGAGGAGGAGAGTAAGAGTGCAAACATTATTATCAATCATTAGATTATTTAGGTCAGACACTCTAACACACGTACCTAGTAACAAGGTAGTCTGAGGCTCCCACCGAAGTCAGGGCGTCTCTACTGATCTTCATAGCCCGGGGTGAGGTGCGGAAGAACTGCAGGTGAGCATACTCTGGCGTGCCTGGCTTGGCGATCACGATATTCCGCATTTGTAGGTACTGGTGGAGAGAGACAGATAGATTGGTGGCTGCGTAGATGGATAGGTAAACAAATAGATAGGTAGCAAGGTAGTTGGGAAGGTAGGTAGATTGGTGGATATGTAGAAAGATAGGTAGAAAGAAGAGAGAGAGAGAGAGAGAGAGAGAGAGAGAGAGAGAGAGAGAGAGAGAGAGAGAGAGAGAGAGAGAGAGAGAGTGTGTGTGTGTGTGTATCAAAAACACTGATACACAAGTTCTCACTGCATTATTTGAAGAGAAAAAGAAAGCCACAAAACAAAAACAAAAATAAGAAAATACCACAAGAACAAGAAAGACAGATAATTACAAATCAACGAAAAATCAGACTAAAGGAGCGAAAAATGGCTAATGAAACGACATAATGAAAGAAAACTCATGAAAGACTAGGCGACTGAAATTGCAATAAAAAAAATATGAACTGAAGACCAAGAGACGGCCATAACATAAAGAATAAAAAAAAACATCCGAAATAAAACTTAAAGAGAGAAACGAAAGAAAATAAAATAAAAAAGAATAATATAAAAAAAGCTAGACGCGGATATCAAGAAAACTTAATGTGCTGAAAAGCCAAATAGAAACAAAACATGAAAAAAGCTGCAAAATAAACCAGAAATGAAAATTAAGAGCGATAAACGTAAATGAAACGAGAGAATAACAAAGAAAATGAACGATGAACTGAGTGAAGTGGATAAATTGTTATGTACTGAAGAAGACAACACGAGCACTTACTCTCTCCAGGTTGTCCCTCGCCTCGAGCTGCCAGAGTGAGCTGCGGCCGGCCTCGTTCACCACGTCAAAGGAGAACTGCATCTGCCTCACTTGAACGCTGGGCTTCGCGAACAAACTGGGCACACTTCCTGAAGGTGGCGCACAGGCAGGTATGAACAACGGAAAGAGAGAGAGAGAGAGAGAGAGAGAGAGAGAGAGAGAGAGAGAGAGAGAGAGAGAGAGAGATTCACCACTATTACTACTAGTACTAGTACTACTACTACTATTACAGTTACTAATTCAATTACGAATACGAGTACTATTTTCACTACCATTACCATTACTACTACTACTACTACTACTACTACTACTACTACTACTACTACTACTGCCACTACTACTACTACTACTACTACTACTACTACTACTACTACTACTACTACTACTACTACTACTAGTAATAATAATAATAAAAATAATAATAATAATAATAATAATAATAATAATAATAATAATAATAATAATAATAATAATAATAATAGTAGTAATGATAATAACAATAATAATAATAATAATGTTATCACAACCATAACCACAACAACCACCACCTCCACCACTACCACTACCATTACCACCACTATTACACTTTTGATCACTGTTCTACATGAATCTTAATGATCCATCTCTTGGCCTTACGTCTGGGGGTAATCTTGGGGCAACACACTCCCCAGGCATTGTGGGACAGCGGGCATGTATGGTAGTTGTCCCGGATGTCGTCGAAGCACGGGGCGCAGGCAACCAGGGGCACGCACTGGTAGGAGGGCGGACAGTCTGACAGGGTGGAGAGACACAGCGGAACATGAGGTCATAAGAAGATAAGTAGTCGGTGTATAAAACATCACTGCTTATTTTCAACCATCATATTTATCAATATATTTGTCTAACCTTCTTCTAAAGCTCCTTAACAGAAACCAAAAGGCAGACAGATAGTGAGGGAAAAGGGATACAATATGCAAATAAGTACACATACTTCCATCCTCTTTAGACTCGTATGATTCCAAGGAGACGTCGTGGATGGGACTGAGGCCTGGGTGTGAACCGAAGCCATGGAAGGGATTGGCTGTGGATCTGTATGAATGTGACACCTCAGCTTGTGCTTCGCGCCTCCCTGCGAAGATAAGATGCTGTTAGGAGAATGTTGACGAGGGAAAAGGTGAAATGAAGAGTGAAGGAAGAGAAGAGCGCAAGGAAGAGAAGGAATATAATAAAATAGCTAAGAAATCAGGAAAAGAGGTAAGATAATAAAAAGAGATAAAATACATAAGAGAGAATAAAGAGAGAGTGGATGTTGTTGGTGGTGATGGTGTTCTCGTATGTAGTGTCTGTGCGTGGCGGGTATCGGTGGTGTTGTAAGACTACTACTACTACTACTACTACTACTACTACTACTACTACTACTACTACTACTACTACTACTACTACTACTACTACTACAACTACTACTACTACTACTACTACTACTACTACTACTACTACTACTACTACTACTACTACTACTACTATTCTCACCAAGGATTTCGCCCCAGGGTGGATGACGCTGACGTGGGAGGTGGGTGTCCTGGGCCTGCTGTGAAGGGTGAGTCTTGAGACAGGAGACAGAGGCGTGACGACTCGGTACGGGCTGCAAGGGAGAAGACAAGGGAGAAAGAATTAGTGAAGAATCTGAATGCACCTTAGAGGTGAGGAAAGATGAGTGTACAACGCCGTGAAAGGCATGGAAAGGTAGGACGTTTGATTGGCAAGGCAACTCGTAAAATGTCGAAATTAATGGAAAAAAAAACACATTTAAAGAAAGTAAAAAACATATCACTCTATAAAAAGTAATGAATCCTTGGTTGACATCGATTAAGAAAAACCAAAGCAACTCATAAATCATTGAAAGTATTATAAATCAAATAAAAAAATAACAATGGTATTTAATATAGACAGAATATATCTATAAGGTAGAAATAAGACAAAGCGAGCGCTTGCGCATTTAAGCGCTAATTTATTCTGCAAAACTGTCGACACGATAAGATTGGTCAGTACTCAGTAGTTGTGTAACTTGTGTTTGGTATGTGACTGTGCTTAGTGCTGGATTTTGAGGGATATCAGGGAAATATTGGACAGTGGACGACTGAATTGAGACTGTGTTGCGGAAAGTGTATGGAAGACATTAACAGTGAAACCGAAGAGTGAATACCGTAAGTGTTAGTTGTTGTCTAAATTTTCACTTCAAGCGCTCGTTTGAGTGAACTCACGGCACTACCGACAAGATTATATATATATATATATATATATATATATATATATATATATATATATATATATATATATATATATATATATATATATATATATATATATATATATATATATATATATATATATATATATATATATATATATATATATATATATATATATATATATATATATATATATATATATATATATATATATATATATATATATATATATATATATATATATATATATATATATATATATATATATATATAAATCAGATAATGTTAAATATCACAGACAAAAAAAAACATAAAAAGAACTGTCACCCTCAAAATCCACGCACTCAAACACACACACACACACACACACACACACACACACACGGTGAATCACGAACAGAACACAAGGACTCCTGTAGTGTTTACTGTTTCTATCTCAACCTTATCTTCTAAGATTCCCTCACATTATCTATCTTTTCTGGCTGCAAGGGAAAGTAACGGAGACCAGACATGATATTGAAGAGAGAGAGAGAGAGAGAGAGAGAGAGAGAGAGAGAGAGAGAGAGATAGAAAAAGCAGAAAGTCAGTATGGATGCAACAAAGTGATTGAATTCTTCACCAAGATTGTATTAGACTTAAGAGCCTCTCAGCAACTCATCATTAGGTCCTTAATCTGATCTTTTGATAATCTAGGTGTTTTCTGCTTCTAAGAAATGTAAAAAGTAACTGGAGAACTTGAAATTGAAAGAGGAAAAGACATTAAAAAGAAAAAAAAGCCAAAAAAAAAAAAAAGAAAATCAGTAGAAGCGCAAAATGTGACTCGATATCTGACCGCGATTGCACAAAATTATCTGGAATCATGATTGTAAAAAGAACGGTGTTAGTTTTGTCACCGTTTCCTCGTCATGCTGCAAATCTTTCCTTCGCTGGCAGGATGATAAAGGCGTTCTTTCTGTTCAGTTTTCAAACACTAATGATGATATATGTGTGTGAGAGAGAGAGAGAGAGAGAGAGAGAGAGAGAGAGAGAGAGAGAGAGAGAGAGAGAGAGAGAGAGAGAGAGAGAGAGAGAGAGAGAGAGAGAGAGAGAGAGAGAGATTAAGCATTCAAATTAACTACTACTTGATTTATTCGTAGAAAAACGTAAGTAAAGGTTACGATGAGACAGGATGACTTGTTGTGACTTTCCTTAATTGATTTATTGATTGACTGACTGCGTTAATCATGTATTCACTTGTGCTGTGTAAGACTGGAATATGAATGCATGATAAGTGCAATATTAGGGTTTTGTTAACAATTGTAATAACAAGTTTGTGATATATTGTTGGGTGGTTGGTTGGTAAGGTCATGTATCGTGTTACTGAAGTGGCAGGATTAGAGTTGCAATGTAAGAACGTGTGATGAATGAGCGAGTTAAGTGAGGAAATGAGAAGCCAGACCCTCGACCGGACTAGCAGGACACTTAGCTACTGTACAAATTAAGAAAGGAAAAGCAACTTAAACTGTGTGCGCCACATTACTTATTCATTTGTTACTTTTCAGTTCATGGCCTTGTCTCCTAAGACCGGTTGATAGTTCGTGCTGTGGCTGAGATGGTCTGCGTCTTATAGTCCAAACATACATACACACATACCCACAACACTTTGCAAGAATGATATCTGGCTGATAGAAGAATGTGTGTCTTTCTTTCTTTTTTTTTTTTTTACCGGTTGGAGTATGTTTCGCACCTATGAGATTTTAATGTTTTACTGGTTGAAGAAAAGTTTTAAGTCTTTCTCAATTTGTGTTTTACGCGGTGAAGGGATCAACAGTGAAGTGAAAGAAGCTGAATTAATCTAAAGCTGAACTCATTATAGTCCTTGGATGAAAACAGTGTGTTATTTCAGTTAGTGTTGTTTTTTCCTTCTTTCGAAATCGTAAACTACTGAAATTACGTAAATCTAAATCAACTTCACCTAAATTAGTTCAGGATGAAAACGTTGATGTTATTTGAGTATCATTCGTATCTTTTCTTTTACGACATTTTCAAATACATAGTCAAGAAACTGTACTGGCATAAACATAACATGATCAAACCGCCGTGGTACAGTGGAACCATGCGTGCTTTGGGGTCCGAGGGGTCTCCAAACGCACGGTTTCTAGCGGGTGGGCTTTGAGATAGGAGATACCCTAAAAAGTATCCCCTTTAGCCCATAAATTCCTGTGAAAAGCCCACATGATATAAAAAAAAGACCTCTAATGAAAATGCTGATGGAGGAATGAGTGAAGGTCTTCAGATAGTCATCTTCACAGATAAAAGAAATAAGTAATGTAAACCTAAGATAATATAGTCCTGTGATGAAAACGCTAATGTTATACTCAGATATCATCCTATACTGATGAGGAACAAGTCAGGTTGTACGTGGTCGCTCTCCTTACGGTGTTCGGAAAGAAAAAAATAAGTATCAGGAAAAGTAATGGAAGGAAAGGTTAGGTTAGGTTTGGTTGGGTTTGGCAAGATCAGGTTCGAAATGAAAACAAAAACATTTCATATTTTTGTTTATATACTATCATACTTTCTTTTTTTGTTTTTTTTCTTGTCATTCTTTTCCGTCACTTTTATTCTTGTTACTTTCTTTCCGAACAAAGCACTCTTACAAACCTGCGAGGATCTGCGTAGGGAGAGGCGAGAGACACGTCTGCCCTCCTGAAACCAGCGTCCGCCTCCGCTTTCGCCTCCGCCTCTGCGTCCCCGGCCACGCCCAACACCAGCGCGGCCGCCACCACCGCAACACTCACGGCGCGTCTGTGATGGTGGGCGGAGAGGGAAAGAGAAAGAAATGTGTTAGTAGTGCTGGATATTTAAGTTGCCAGCCCTGACACTGCTACCTGTGTTGTTTTCTGGAACCTTTTAGACATTCACTATCTTTTATTGTCCTGTAGTATAGAAATGAGAAGATCAATGTCGAGCACACACACACACACACACACACACACACACACACACACACACACACACACACACACATGTACACTCCTTGGCTTATCTTGGCTTATCTGACGCTATAAATAACTTACGCGCACCATATGTCAGGTGCCAACATGGGGGTTGTGTAGACTTAAGAAGTATGATTGTTAATATATAAGAATATATATACATGCATAAGTTGTTTCAATATGTAGTATTTTTAACTCTGTACCTGTACTAGCTGCCATTCAAATAAAACCGAAATATTATTATTATATTATATTATTATTATTACACACACACACACACACACACACACACACACACACTATAGCCTGCTCTCTCTCTCTCTCTCTCTCTCTCTCTCTCTCTCTCTCTCTCTCTCTCTCTAAAAAGGTATCAAGAGCATATTTTTGATAACCTTGCAATTTGTCTGTCTGTCTGTATGTATGTATGTGTGGATGTATGTTTGTACGCCAGCGAGGTCCAGTTTCCGGATAAAAGCAACATCTCGCAATACAGAAAAGTCCACATTCTACTGAGAATTTAAAGGAAAATAAATCTTACCGGTTACACGTTACGTCCAGAAGTTAATTAAATTGGCTTTTCTCTCTTTTGTGGGAGTCTCTCTCTCTCTCTCTCTCTCTCTCTCTCTCTCTCTCTCTCTCTCTCTCTCTCTCTCTCTCTCTCTCCAAATCAGAACTAGTTTTATTCTTTTTTATTAAGGAAGTGATAGACAGCGAGTCTTCTTTTGAGAACTTTATTTTTTACACTTGTGTTTTTTCTTGTATGTAGAAAAACAAGAGTAAATATCCATATTTGAAGAATTCTCGTATAATACTTGCCTTAATCGAAATTTTTTTTTTTTTTTTTTTTTTGTATTTACATTGTTTCGCCATAAGGCACTTTAGGCACATTATGTAGCCTTACTCGATGAGGGCGTCTCATGCCTTGCTTTATATTTGGTGGGGAAAAGAGTATTGCTGGAAATAGAACAAGCGTTGATCTTTCTCCAGGCTGGTACAGTCGGATTAGTAAAACATGTGCCATTGCTCCATGAATTTATTGGCGACGCTTGTCATCTTAATGACGAAGGCTGTTGTTTTACTGTGGTTGGTTATATTCTTTTAAAGCTAAGCTTTGAGTAATAACCCACTCGACCTGCCCCACCTAGTCCATGGCTGATGATAAGCTCGTGAAAAGGGTGAAAGGGTCAGCACTGATAGTGGAAATGGAATCATCTGGATGGAGGCTCAAGGATTAGTTTTGAAAGAGTTTAATCATTCACAGAAAACAACAACCTTCGCCAGTTAGGAGGAGACACGCCATGCTACTGAATATATGGAGCTGTAATGGAAGAAGTTTTACTACAGCCAACTGTACATACTTGAGTATATGAAAAGCGATACCAGATTAAGCGTCCATCCCAGGTATTATCTCCTAGTCAAACAGAAGAATGGTACCAGTGTTATCTGTCTTTCTGTAAGCTGTTTGACGAATTTTAGTAAACCACTCTTGTGTACTTCAGAGCATTATAATGGCAAGTAGTACCAATAATCAAACTCTCATGTCTGTCGAGATGTTTCAGACTCAATAACATTTAACGGTAGCTTGTTGCACTTCATTTTTACTTCCTACAGCATCCCTTCGAGGAGTGAGTGTCAAATATACAAGTTCTCTCTCTTTTATATGTTGCTGAGATGCATTCGTACTCTGGGAATGTTCGTGGGTGTGATTGTGAGATGTAGCAATCAATGTTCACATATGAGGTGAATGAAACGGCTGGGATTCACTCAACCAATTCCACAGTGTCCTTTTGTTCATTTGCAAACTAACCTACAAAAGAACTTCAGCCGTAATCAGGCTCCACAGTCAATTTTGGCCGGTGGTTTTTGTTTTGGAGCTAAAAACAAATAAACAATAGAAAGGGAACTGGTAAGGCTATAGGACCAATTCCATAGTCTTGTAAGCTATGTGTGTGTGTATGTGTGTTAGTGTACTTCGAATTAGTGGTTCGAACGTTCGCACCATGTGGCTCAGCGTGTCGTCTATTCTGCTTCACCATTGCACTGATTACACCTTTCAGTACTTCCAATAAGCTGCACCAGCAAGGGTGTGTTTCCTTACGCGACCAATGCAAAACAAGAACTTTCAAAGGGCATAGGTATGACTAAAGAGGTAATCACGGCTGTTTTCTCTTTAATTATTATTATTGATTAGAATACTTGTTAAACCTTCATTAGACTCCTCAGAGAGAGAGAGAGAGAGAGAGAGAGAGAGAGAGAGAGAGATGAAGGCTGCAGGAAAGCATCAGAGTAACCAACCACAGGCAATTGATCGCCTCCGGAGCGTGGCTGTGAGGCAATAGTCCTTTACACGCACGGCTTTAGAGGTTATCGCTTCCACCTATGTGTGTGTGTGTGTGTGTGTGTGTGTGTGTGTGTGTGTGTCTCATAGTAATAAGCTTTGATTGTGTTAATAGTGTTTAGTATAAGCTAGCAATTATGTCTAGTCCTATATGTTTTATTCAGTATTAGCTCTCTCTCTCTCTCTCTCTCTCTCTCTCTCTCTCTCTTGTGTGTGTGTGATTTATGCAGGGGACCGTGGTTTGTATGTTGATTTAAGTTTGCAGTTTTGTAAGTGCTCTTTGCAGGCATTTCAATGATGTTGTCTTTTATTTAGGTGTTTGTGGTAACCCCTTCAGTACCATGACGCGTTTGATGACTACACAGCTTCAGAAGCCTGTGTGGGGATCGAAATAATGAAGACTGTGGCCATTAATCTTCTGACCCCATGCACCTTTCCTAATGTCAATAAAATACCCAAAACTCAAGGTAAAAATGTGTTCCGGTATTGAAGGGGTTAAACTATAAATTGTGTTGCATAATCTATTTTGTTTGGTAGTATTATGCGGATGTGTGGTGGTTTGAGCTTTTCTTGTAGTTAATACAATTCGTTACTTGACTCATCGTGTGTGTGTGTGTGTGTGTGTGTGTGTGTGTGTGTGTGTGTGTGTGTGTGAATGCGTGAGTGTGTGTGTATTTGTGTCTGTGGTCTCAGTGTCTAACTAAACATAAAAATAATCTTATGTATAATCTACTCATATTATCCACGTAAAAACAAGTAATGATGTATAATCGACATGGTGATGATATGAACAGTATCAATAGTAATGGAAGTAACGATAACCCTCAAGGAATATTCTAGTTCCTCTTAATATTTCCTTAACTTTATTTTTCGTTACCCTCATCAATTACATCCTCTCACCACCAAAACTTAGACTACCTCCACCACCACTCCTCTTCCTAGCCTCCACCCACCAGCACTTCACCCTTCCTACTTTTATTTATTTTTTTTTTTACCTCGATAAAAACACACCTCCCGCTCAAGGGCCGGCACAGAGTCTAGCAAGTGAGCGATAGAGTCCTTGCCTGCAGTCGCCTCCTCTAACCTCTAAGCGGTGTGTAGCCCGCGGTTAGCACTGATCGACTGCTATATACTGTGTGGCCCTGGCGGGAAAAGATAAAGAATGTGTATCGCAGTGTTTTTGACGTTTGGTAGTAGTGAGAGAGAGAGAGAGAGAGAGAGAGAGAGAGAGAGAGAGAGAGAGAGAGTAAAAAGACAAATAAGTATATATTTTCTTAGTTTCTATAAATTGCATGTGAAAGAGATGATAAAACGAGGATGATAAACAGGAAAAGTCCATTGCTTAAAGAGAGAGAGAGAGAGAGAGAGAGAGAGAGAGAGAGAGAGAGAGAGAGAGAGAGAGAGAGAGAGAATCATCTACACTCTATGTAGTATTTTTTGGTATATTGTTTCATCAATTTTACAGATATTACCTTCTCAGAATGTCCACATTACTGATTCTGTGATTTATTTTTATATTCAGTTTTTTTCTTTTTCATTTACGCGTTTAATATTTTATTTGCGTTTGCTTTTGATTTTTTTTTTCAAGTGTCAAAAGTATATACTTGTTATTTTTAGTCGAGTGTTGAAGATTTATTGATAGACGTGGTTGGTTTGAGGTGGCCAGCACAACCGAGCGTGACACACACACACACACACACACACACACACACACACACACACACACACTCTCTCTCTCTCTCTCTCTCTCTCTCTCTCTCTCTCTCATATTTCCTTAAGTGTATTATTCATATCTCTTTTTACCGTTTCGACTAATGTATCTTTATTTAATTAGTTATAGTTTAGTGTATTAGTGTTCCATTTTCTTTTATCGTCTCGCCTGCTGTATTCTTTTTTTATTCTAGTTTAGTTTACGACTTAGATATTCAAGCGCCACATTTGCGTCAGTGTACGTAATGCCATGTCTATCAATAACCACTGCAGGTGACATAAACTTTATTATTACTATTATTATCATTACTCTCTCTCTCTCTCTCTCTCTCTCTCTCTCTCTCTCTTTAACCGTAATAGCGCCACACTTGAACTAATGAACGTATATTAGCATAGTTTACCACTCTTAATTGATGGTAATAATGGTGATAATGAAGCAGGCAACTTCACCAAATAGTGACGCGTGTTGCTGTGCCGATTATGGCTGCGATAAGTGATGACATTTGGATGATGATGATAGGAATGGATGTGATGATGATGGTGATTCTAGTGGTGTTGTATTTGGTGATGGTGATGTGAAGGACTGAGAGGAATTGTATAATGATGACTGACTAAGAATAAAAAATAGAGTAGATAATGTGAGGAAGGACAATGGTGGTGGTGGCGGCGGTGGTGGTGAAGGTGCTGAAAATAACAACGACAGGAGGTGGAAGGGGGATTATATGGTAGTGGTGCTGATAATGATGGCAGGTGGTGGTGATGATTGTGATTGTAGAGGAGGAGGAGGAGGAGGGAAAGAGGGGAAGGGAAAGCTTATTATAGTGAAAGTGATAAGTTGCACAAATCATGGTGTCATTTCATTAAATTCAGGGATTCTCTCTCTCTCTCTCTCTCTCTCTCTCTCTCTCTCTCTCTCTCTCTCTCTCTCTCTCTCTCTCGCGGTTAACCATCAGACAACCTCTAAGCGTCGCAACCCTCACGTGACGTCACAGGCAGCCACGAGTTAAGAACACGTAATTGCATGTCACTAATGATGGTATAAAGTTCTCTCTCTCTCTCTCTCTCTCTCTCTCTCTCTCTCTCTCTCTCTCTCCGGTAGCTTTAACAGATACGTTTTGCAAGTTTTCCATTGGTTAAATGCACTACTTTCCTTCGCTACTCCCTATCCGGTACATACTCGCCAAAACTCCCACCAAGCAGAGGGAATCTAATAATCCGAGGAATTTTGAAAGCAATCATGCATCACTCCGGCTATTATACCGATTATCTCTTATGTTCCACTACTTACCTGTTGGCAAGACGTTTGACCTATATTTTCTGAATCCTTGTGTTCTTAAACGTTTTGGACTTTCAGCAGTTATTTTCAAAGGTCACAGAGGTTATTAGTTGTGTTTTCATGTGTATCATCATCTTCAGAGAGTATAAAGATGATTGCTCAGGTGTTTTCTCTTTTGCCGTGTTATTGTATGAGTGATTCTTGTTTAAACTATCGCTAGACTCATGAAGGTGCACCTGAAAACTATGAAAGCTCACCTGAAAACTATGCTATGTTCGTGGGATGAATAATAATTGTTAGAAATCACCCCCAAAAAATGTCAGTAGTATCCTGAAACCAGCCTTGCTAGTCTTAGTAATTTCAAACTACAACCTCTTGGAATTCAGTGATGAAACGGTGATTTTTTTTTTTTTTTTTTCAAGAATACTGACTAAAATACTATATGTGATGTTTATGTAGACTTTTTTTTATGCTTTTTAGTCATTACTAGAATAATTAAAACATTGTAATTTTCACTACAGCCTGTTCAGATTTGTAGCGACGAGAAAAATATTGATATGTTTAAGAATGTGCCTTAAAATGAGAGTATAGGAGTTTATTAGAGACTCTCGCCCCCGCCTTGCACTACCTCACTGCCGCCTATTTCTGTATGGCTGCCGTGAAAGTTTTGAAGGGAGAAACAAATGATGTCTGTAAGTGCTTTATACTCCCATGACTCAAAGAAACAGCCGTGATTTGAAAGTGGAGTTATGTACCGCAAGAGTTTTCTAGTGCTGTCAGTCTTTGATCGCTTTTACTGAACTCTGAAATCCACTGCCTGCTTCTGTGCTTTCCTCTGTCTGCAGCTAAAACTATTTCAAGATATTTAATTAAATTTTCTATTTGTTTAATAGGGACTGGTTCTTCCAAACGACCTTTTTATTGGTTTTCTTTTATTCTAGTTTCGTTACTCATGATCAGAAACACTTACATAAAAACTTTCTTATTTAGAGTTTACTTTCCCAAGTGACAAGTTCTCGGGTATGGTAGGAATCTATTTTAGGCTTTATAAGGAAACCATCACTATATTA
>NC_059297.1:26741139-26746139 GCF_017591435.1 Portunus trituberculatus
ATATAGAAACTTGTCCTGTGAACTCACTCATAATAGAAATATAAATAGATGCGAGTGAATGGAGAGGTAATGTTATCCACCACACTAGAAAAAAAATACAGTAAGATGACAGATAAACTTAACGAAACTAGATCATGCACTCCCATCTTAACAGAACTATAAGTGGACACGAGTGAATGGAAAGATGAAGTTCCCTATTCACTATTCACTTTTATACATTCTCACCCTTCCACCTCCCCCACACATACACAGTCATGCATCTCTACACATTACAAGCACGTATATTTGTCTTCGTCAAGAGCGCATACAATCTGTTCGAGTAAGATATGGTTAGGATACGCGTTCTGGTAGTGACAAGTGTGTGTGTGTGTGTGTGTGTGTGTGTGTGTGTGTGTGTGTGTGTGTGTGTGTGTGTGTGTGTGTGTGTGTGTGTGTGTGTGTGTGTGTGTGTGTGTGTGTGTGTGTGTGTGTGTGTGTGTGTGTGTGTCGTGGTAATAGCAAGGTACCGCGCAGTGTGTCGTTGTCATTCTATTTGTGGTGTAGGTTGAAGGGAAGGTATTCAGTACAGAATTCACTCAGCTGGATTTGGTTCCTCTGACCTCGAGTGAGTGAGTGAATGGCGTGTCACGTGATGCATATCCTGAGTCTTGAGGTGTGGAAGTATAGGACTGGTATAGACTATAAGTGTTTTTGTCTGATTTATCTCTTTGTGTACAATACGTGTTGCTCTCTCTCTCTCTCTCTCTCTCTCTCTCTCTCTCTCTCTCTCTCTCTCTCTCTCTCTCTCTCTCTCTCTCTCTCTCTCTCTCTCTCTCTCTCTGAAGGAAATAACATTGAGTTAATACCAAAATCATAAGATTATAAAGCCCCCATTAATATCAGATGGCACTATCTTTCCCCACAGTAAAAGAAAAAATCGCTGCCATGGATAAGTATAGAACTTGCTAACTTCTGCTATTAATCAATCAATATACCACAAAGTCAACAACATTCTGATTCTTAGTAGTGAGGGATTAAACGTCTCTCTCCTGACGTGATGAGTCACTGAGGTGTGGTGGCTTGCAACTCTCACTGTGCATTGCAAGGGACGAGCTGAAGGAAGCGTCTGAACACTGCACGTCAAGTTGCGTGTGTTTCAAAGAACGTCAGGTTGTGTGACGTAAGCGTGTGGCTTGTGGTGGGGGATAGAATCTTTATGGACATGTAAAGTAGCGTCTTAGACAGGAGTTAAGGCGCTTACATTACACATGAAGGCCAGAAGAACCTCAAATAGCTGTAAGTGTTGGAATGACAGTTCTCCATGTTTTTATGTTCATGGTACTACGTTACTGTGATGTTCTTCTATTCCCTCCACCACTGAGCTAAATTAACACTGGTAGCTCTCGACAGGAAACTATGAGTGAAAATTTGCACAACGTCCATTATCCTCCTCTCTTCTGTCCCTTCATCAAGACGCTCAAAGGATGCCTATAAAAGAGTCTCACGTGTTCTCAGAGAGGTCATTACTCCTAATCTCACGTATCAATTTCCTTTCAGCAATAACAAACCTTTCCCGGACGAATAACTTTCACTCTCTTGCGATTCTTATTTTTGCATTAGGTTGGGTAGCGCATCACAAACAGCATTCTCAGGACTAAGAGGTTTGTTGTATCTTATTGTTCTTCGTTATCTCTATACTGTACAGAATAAGTGACTAAGTATATAAAAATACAAGGAAGGTTACAAGAACACAGGGCGGTCTATATAAATTTATAAACAGGTATGACGAGAAAACAATATGACTTTTTATTCACTTCGTAACATACTGAGACGCAAAGTAAGGCCAACTTTATCCAAGATGGGAACTAAAAAGAATGAGTACCGGAATGACTTGTAGAAAGATTTAGAATGATATAGAGAAGCGCGTGGAGAATTCAGCGTTGTGGAGTGTACCTAAGTGAGCAGCAGTTTATAGCTTGCTTCAGTGTATCTCCTTAGGCACGCTGCGTCCTTTATCGATAATAGTGATTGCGCTGTGCTATTTTTTTTCTCTAGCAATAACCTATATTTTTTTTTCTTTTGCAGGTGTGTATATATTCATCTCTTATCTATGTATGCGTATGTTAGTTACTTTCCTGTCCTTTATATTATGTCTTCACACACACACACACACACACACACACACACACACACACACACACACACACACACACACACACACACACACACACACACACACACACACACACACACACACACACACACACACACACACACACACACACACACACACACACACACACACACACTACATTACACCAAATTCACAAAACACAAGCTCTAACACTCACAACATGTCGTAGGCAGCACCAGCAGCTCTGACCCTCGCCACACTGCACTCAAGTACCGCCACAGGACACGAACTGAGACTCCCTGTGTTAATGTTAGTCAGTCAGTCTCCCTCACGATCCGCCAACCACTGACTCCGCGAGGCAGCTTCACACACACACACTGCTTCCCTGACGCTCTCTTCCCTTGTTATATGAAGCGTTCACCTCCATCCCACCCTCCATCCCTCCCTCCCTCCCATTCAGTGCCAGTCCCATCCCCACCTTTCTCTCTCTCTCTCTCTCTCTCTCTCTCTCTCTCTCTCTCTCTCTCTCTCTCTCTCTCCTTTTTCATCTTTCTTGTATTCTTTCTTTTACTTTTTCTCCTTTTCTTTCTTTTTTGTTTTATTTTCTCTTCTTATTCCTTCCCTTCTCCTTCTCCTTCTCCTTCTCCTTCTCCTTCTCCTTCTCCTTCTCCTTCTCCTTCTTCTCCTTCTCCTCCTCCTTCTCCTTCTTCTCATTCTCCTCCTCCTCCTCCTCCTCCTCCTTCTCCTCCTCCTCCTCCTCTTCCTCCTCCTCCTCCTCCTCCTCCTCCTTCTTCTTTCTCCTTCTCCTCCTCCTCCTCCTTCTTTCTCTTTGATCTCCTTCTCCTCTTCTTTCTCCTCCTCCTCCTCCTCCTCCTCCTCCTCCTCTTTTCCTTCTCCTCCTCCTCCTCCTCCTCCTCCTCCTCCTCCTCCTCCTCCTCCTCCTCCTCCTCCTCCTCTCCTCCTCCTCCTTCTCCTTCTCCTTCTCCTCCTCCTCCTCCTCCTCCTCCTCCTCCTCCTCCTCCTCCTCCTCCTCCTCCTCCTTCTCCTTCTCCTCCTCCTCCTCCTCCTCCTCCTCCTCCTCCTCTTCCTTCTCCTTCTCCTCTTTCTCTTCCTCCTTCTTTTCCGCTTCCCCTTCTTCTTCTTCTTCTTCGTCTTCGTCTTCGTTTTCGTCTTCGTCTTCGTCTTCGTCTTCCTCCTCCTCCTCCCCCTTCTCCTCCTCCTCCTCCTCCTCCTCCTCCTCCTCCTCCTCCTCGTGCTCATATCGCATAAGGAGGAATCGTCAAGGTTGCGCAGAAGGAGCCACACTTTCGCCTCTCTGCGCATGTCATTTCATAACGACTTCCTAGTATTGTAAGTGCAGACACGTACTGTATTGCTTAAAGGTTGTATGTATGAATGTATGTGTGTATGTATGTATGTATGTATGTTTGCATTGAGGGTATCTCGTTTCTGTAGATATTTTGTTACTTGTGTGTGTGTGTGTGTGTGTGTGTGTGTGTGTGTGTTTTCTGAGTCTGTATGTACAGTTTTAGTATGTATGTTTCTCTATATGTATGTATGTATGTATATATGTATGTCTTATTTAAATATGTCTTTCTGTCTTTCCCTGTGTGTGTGTGTGTGTGTGTGTGTGTGTGTGTGTGTGTGTGTGTGTGTGTGTGTGTGTGTGTGTGTGTGTGTGTGTGTGTGTGTGTGTGTGTGTGTGTGTGTGTGTGTGTGTGTGTGTGTGTGTGTGTGTGTGTGTGTGTGTGTGTTTCGTTTGGTTGCTCTCTCTGTTTGTTTTTTTCTTTTTCTTTGTAATTTTTTGTTTTGTTTTATTTATTTATCTATTCATTGTATTTTTTGTGTATTCTTTGTCACATTTTTACTTTTTTTCTTCTTTCTTCGTTTCCGTCGCTTTGTCTGTCTGTCTGTCTGTCTGTCTGTCACTTTTTTGGGTAACTGTATGTATGTATGCCTTGACTCTATATTCTCTCTCTCTCTCTCTCTCTCTCTCTCTCTCTCTCTCTCTCTCTCTCTCTCTCTCTCTCTCTCTCTCTCTCTCTCTCTCTCTCTCTCTCTCTCTCTCTCTCTCTCTTTACCAATACGCATTTCACATAATTACCAGATGTTATTTCCTGTCGTCTTGCCCTTGTCCGCTTCACTTTCATCATCACCATCATCGTCATCATCATCATCGTCATCATCATCATCGTCATCATCATTATCGTCATCATCATCATCGTCATCATCATCATCGTCATCATCATCTTTACCTTCTCTCTCATCCTCGTCTTTTTTCTTTTATTCAATCATGCTATTTTTTCCTGGGTATTTTAAAAGGGCATAGAGAGAGAGAGAGAGAGAGAGAGAGAGAGAGAGAGAGAGAGAGAGAGAGAGAGAGAGAGAGAGAGAGAGAGAGAGAGAGAGAGAGAGAGAGAGAGAGAGAGGCGAGGTCATAAGTAGTGTATGAGTCTTCCTCTCTCTCTTTTCTCCCTCCTTCTCTCCCTCCTCTCCCTCTCTTCCTTCTTTCCCTCCTTCTCACCCTCCTTCTCTCCCTCCCTCCCTCCTTCATTCTTTATTTTTCTCACTCTGTGCTTTCTTTTCTTTCTTCTCGACTTCCTCCTCCATTACCACTTGTACTATTTCCTCCTCCTCCTTTTCCTCTTCATTCTCTTTTCTATCTCCTCTTTTTTTCTTTTTCATTCTTCTTTCTATTTATCCTTTTCCTTTCTTTCCACACCTCTCATCCTTCCTTCATGTATTCCTTTATTCCATCTTTCCATCCATTCTTTCTTCCATCCTTCCTTCCTTCCTTACTCATACCATAAATTAATCGGGTAGTCTTTCCCTCCCTCCTTTATTCTATCATTTCATCCGTCCACCTATTCGTATATTCCATTCTTTT
>NC_059297.1:26751139-26753639 GCF_017591435.1 Portunus trituberculatus
AGGAAGTAAGATAGTGAAGAAAAAAGAAAAAAATAGAAGAAAATATGAAAACGAAGAAAAGACATCGGAAAAGAAACAGAAAAGATAAAAGAAAAATATGAAGAGGAGGAAGAAGTACCAGCAAAGAAGAAAATAAAGGAAAGAAACATACGAATATAAAAGAAGGAAAGGAGATAGTTAATAGGTACGAAGGGAAGAGGGAGAAAAAAGGAAAAAGGAGGGCAAAGTAGCGGATATAAAGACAATGGAGCGCTCAGGGGTATGTTCTGTAAGTAATGAAGTGAGGGAGGGACGAGGGGAGTCAAGGAAAGGAGGAGAAAGGAGGTGGATGGGGAACTGAAGAGGAATAAATAAAGAGAGAGAGAGAGAGAGAGAGAGAGAGAGAGAGAGAGAGAGAGAGAGAGAGAGAGAGAGAGAGAGAGAGAGAGAGAGAGAGAGAGAGAGAGAGAGATGAACGAAATAAGGAAAAAGATGAAAACGAGATGGATGAGAAAGATTGGATATGAAGAGAGGAGATGAAATAAGAAGAGAGAGAAAAAAACGATAAGAATAAACTGAGTGAAGAATTTTTTTTTTCTTTTTATAATATGATTGACTAATGAAAGGATGGATGGATTAACTTTGGGTTATGTGAAATATTTCATGATGATCAATATTTCAAAAGACCTAAGTATCATTCAAATGTATAAATAAATCCTGTTTTTCCTTACAAATCATACGGACTTAAGATTGCATAAGAAAACTAAGGCGGCTCGCACATCAACGCAACTGGTTGCTTGAAACCAGTTGCATGCAACGTGAAACTTAAGTTGCATGCAACCATTCAATGCAAATACATAGAAACGCGCACACTGAGTTGCATGAAACTATAGTTGCATGGAACTACGCAACTGCAGTCTCATGCAACTTGCCAAAATGGTTGTATGCGATCCAGTTGCCTGTGATCTTTGGTAGAAGACGGTCTGTGTCACTCGCTGTGCTATCTGTCACTTGTCGTGTCATCTGTCTGTCCATTTAATGCCATCCTGTAGTTTGTATCCTTCTTCTTTATATGAGGGCTGACTAGTTCCAGGAGTTGTTGAAAGGCAGGTTCACTCATTCTGTAGAAATTTTGAAATTTCTCAGGATCTCCATCGAATTCTTTGGCCACTTGGTAACAAGTATGCTTTTTATCTGCTAAGAGAGGATGGATCCAGTACTTTCTTTTCTTTTTCTTATTTTTAAGCCACCACCAAAGAACACATACATCTTCGTCGTCTGACATTTCGAATGCAACTAATATATGAATAGTGTGCGGCTAAGCATGCAACTGGTTGCATGCAATTTATCACACGCAACTGGTTTCAAGCAACCAGTTGCGTTGGTGTGCGAGCCGCCTAAGGATATGCTGAATTTCATAATAAGCGTGAAGATATTTGTTTGTCTTCTTAGATTTTGTAGTTATAATAAACAGGATATTAGTTCACGATGTAATGTTACTATCAAAAACTTCCTTTCCCGTGATCTCAGAAAACGAGATTTCCTTAAACATTCCGAAAAACTTGAATACTTTTTCCTAAAGGTTACTAATTATTTATAAAAAAGATGTCTATTATTCCATGAATCTATTCTTCACCAATAACAAAGATATACTTAAAAAAAAGAACGTAAGAATAAAAACAAAATTAAATTTAACAAGGGAATCAACTTACAGACATTTCTCAGATCATTAGTCATAAGAGACAAGACCTTAATCAACCACTGATGGAACGCCACCGCCGTCACGAGGTTGCCTGACGCAATGAGGGAGGAAAGGAAGGAAGAGTAGAGAGAGAGAAGGACGAGTTGCAGAAGTGCGGTCACACAGGCATAGTACGCTGTGATTACCTCCTTACAGACACGCCCTGCTTGGTGAGTCAGACGAGGCAAGGCTGCCACCAGAAATAAGTCTCCGGAAAAGGCTGGAAGATTAGTATGAGTAATGTTGCATGGTTAAGAAAGACAAAGCGAGGTTACGGGAAGGAGTAAGGCTCCGGAAATAAAGGACTGAGAGAGTATGAGTAATATTGACATGATTAAACTACCACCAGAATTTAGTCTCTGGAAATGGCTTGAAAGTTAACAGGAGTGATGTAGCATGGTTAAGAAAGACAATGCGAGACTATGGGAAGAAATAAGGCTCAAGAAAAAAAATCCTGAGAAGAGTGTGAGTTATATTGACATGATTAAGATATGTAACGTATGACAGCCAGAAAAGACGAGGCTGTGGAAAGAAATACACCTCCAGGAAAAGACAGATTTCTATCTATCTATCTATCTATCTATCTATCTATCTATCTATCTATGTATCTATGTATGTATCTATCTATCTATCTATCTGTTTATCTATGTATGTATGTATGTATGTATGTATGTATGTATGTATGTATGTATGTATGTATGTATGTATGTATGTATGTATCTATCTATCTATCTATCTATCTATCTATCTCTCTCTATCTATCTATCTATCTATCTATCT
>NC_059297.1:26756139-26798639 GCF_017591435.1 Portunus trituberculatus
GCATCTTTTTGTCTGACATCTTCTTGTTCCGTGACAATTACATCTCACAAAACCTTGACCTCCGCAAGTAGAAACCTCCTGGACTGCTTTTCTCAGTGGAAGTGTCGTTTGCATATCCATGTCTTCAATGGAGTACAGAGCGTACCCGCAAATGTCAAATTGATTTCTACTAAATTTTCCGTCTAGCACACCACTTTTGGTTGCAATTTTGTACAGCTCTTGTGAATCTCTTTCAACAATGACTCCAATCAAATTTTTAGGATTGACAATACTAAAAGTGACATTTGTTACCTAACCTAACCTAACCTAACCTAACCTAACCTAACCTAACCTAACCTAACCTAACCTAACCTAACCTAACCTAAGAAAGATACGTGATGCTTTTACTCATACTGAGAACAACCATATACCAACCACTTCCTGCACCAAAACTGGTCCACTGCCACACTCACAAAGGGCAGTAGTCAATAGTCATATTGTTCATAGGCCTATTGGAGAGTGAGTGAACATACAAGTGACAACAGCTTTCACTTCATCCCTTCAATTTTCAGTTTAGGGAATATGTATAAAAAATGCCTCCACATTTCAGGTAATATGTATAATAACTGAAATTTTAGGTATTATGTATATTCCTGAGTGAAACAGGTAATATATGTATTAACTGTTTTTCAGGAATATACATATTAACTGATTATACGTATTAACTGTAACATATATATATATATATATATATATATATATATATATATATATATATATATATATATATATATATATATATATAAACAACGTAACACGAATAACTGTGTGGGTGGGTGTGGGTGTGGTTGTGGGTGTGGGTGCCGGTGCGTGTGTGTGGCCAGTCCCTTCTCTTTCACCCTCTCCTGCCCTGCTGGCGGCTGTCCGTGCTCAGCCGCCAGCCAACCATGCAAATATAACACGCGCTATCGAGTAGTGCTGCCATACTCACCTCAACCTCTAAGATGACTACTGCCTCCATACCCACTGAAGAAGGGTCTAGGACCCGAAATCGCGGTCTGGTGAAGATGATATTCTACGGGAAAATCATCAACATACTCACTAAAGAGAATAAGACACTCGTTAGACAGAAAGAGAGCTTATTAATGAAAAATAGTTACTCGTAACGCTGACTTAAGTATTACTTTTAATGAAACATGTTTAAGAGAGCATGTCCTGCCTCTCTCTCTCTCTCTCTCTCTCTCTCTCTCTCTCTCTCTCTCTCTCTCTCTCTCTCTCTCTCTCTCTCTCTCTCTCTCTTTATATATATATATATATATATATATATATATATATATATATATATATATATATATATATATATATATATATATATATATATATATACAGTATTACAATGGTGTCTTGCGGCATGGGTACCTGCGGAAGATGAGAAACGTCGTCTCTCTCCACTTTGGATCTAATTATCATGTTGGCTTTTCAAAATTTACCGGAAACCCACCGTGGACAGCCTGTGAGGCTGGTCCTCCCCGCAGGATACCAGCTGTCCACGGTGGGGGAAACACCAGAAGGTGGCGTAGTCTTTGGGTTTGTCTCCCCAGAGAACTTCGTCACCTCAAAATTCAAACCTGAAAGCCCACAAAAAACACCACCGTCCACCTTATCAACAATATCAGTCAATCAGTCAATAATTCCTTTTCCATCCATACCTAAACGTTCCCTGTCAGAAACCTCTTCTCAAGAGTTTCCATGCTTTTCTTTACATTCTACAGACTATCTTCCACCGGACTCCAACAGCTGCTATTCATCTCACGAACTGTCAGTGTCAACTCCCCGTGAATTTGACAGCTCATCTACATATTCCCCTTTTCGTGCCTCTCCACATGAATCCGCCACCTTCAATTCCTCTCACGAACTAACAACCTCTTCTTTCCAAGAATCTGAAAGTTGCTCTACACCCAAAGATAACTTTCAAAAACCAGAAAAAGATCAAAACTGCAGAACCAAATGGTCATCTATAGTGAGAGAGTCACTCACTACTAAGCTATCTTCCATAGGAAACAGTGTCATCACTGCAACAGAAAAACACTCTGGCCCTATTCTTCTTGCTGCCATGTTCATACTGGCCAGGGTGCCATACTTTCTAATACAACAAGGTGTTGGAGAGTAAACAGTATTATCCTGCAACAATCCACTCGTAGACAAACCCTGCTAGCGTCAAACATAAGAAACATCAGACACATCACAAATCACCAACCGTCTGGTGTCTTTATGTTCGCCGTTAGCGGGGTGTGTGTGAGAGTGGCCTGTTGCAAGCTATACTGCTTATCCTTCATCCTTGGTAGCTGTTCCGTCACAAAACCACCTACAGAATTCCATAGAAGCCGCCATAATCCCACCAACGCCATTCCATAGAAGCTGTCCCACCACATTCCCACCAACGCCATTCCATAGAAGCTGTCACATTCCCACCAACGCCATTCCATAGAAGCTGTCACATTCCCACCAACAGCATTCCATAGAAGCTGTCACATTCCCACCAACGCCATTCCATAGAAGCTGTCACATTCCCACCAACGCCATTCCATAGACGTCATCACTCAGGCCACTTCACGTCTCTCTTTTTCTTAGAGTAATGTTATAAGTAACTGATCCTTCTTATCACTTCTTAGTCACTTGTGTTTTCGTGAGGTACGTCAGTGGCTCGACCTCCTATTGCTGAGCATGTTAAACAGATTGCAATATACATAGAATTAACAAGTTACGTTGTATAAAGTAAAGTTTGTTTTGAGATAAGTATGGTTTGGATTTGTGATGAAGCTTTGAGGGAGTAAACAAAACAAAAAAAAACAAAGGAGGTTATTGTAACTTATAAACTGGACTGTGCATGTGTACAAACATTCATAGAGGCGCTAATAACGATGACATCACCACCGCCACCACCACCACCACCACCACTTCTTCTACTACTACTTCTACTTTTACAACTTCTACTCCCACCACCACCACCACTTCCATTACCACTACCACTACCACTACCACTACCACTACCCGTACCACTACTATTACTCGTGAAAGAGGGAAAATAACTGCAAGTGGGTGAAGGAGAATGACGATGGTAGGTTTGTTTATGGTAACCCTTCATTTATGTACGTAATGGTTAGCGAAGTGAGAAGAATACGTGCTTGGCGGGTGTGTGTGTGTGTGTGTGTGTGTGTGTGTGTGTGTGTGTGTGTGTGTGTGTGTGTGTGTGTGTGTGTGTGTGTGTGTGTGTGTGTGTGTGTGTGTGTGTGCGTGTGTAGAAGCATGATAGTGAAGGAAAGAATGAGGTAATAGAGAGACAGTGATGAGTGTTGTTATTAAAGAAGACAGAAGAGATAAAAAAAAAAGGAAGAAATGGAAGAAGAAGCGAAAGAGGAGGAGGAGGAGGAGGAGGAGGAGGAGGAGGAGGAGGAGGAGGAGGAGGTGGAGGAGGAGGAGGAGGTGTGGCTATCACGATACTGACAGTTGAAGGTCATAGGAGAGAAAAGAAAGAGCCGCTTGAATAGAAGAAGAAGAAGAAGAAGAAGAAGGAGAAGAAGAAGAAGAGAAGAAAAGTAATCTATGGCTGGAGATATTAACAGGTGAAGGACGTGGCAGATGACATGAGTATCTGAACACCTGTCATATCAATTTCTCTCTCTCTCTCTCTCTCTCTCTCTCTCTCTCTCTCTCTCTCTCTCTCACACACACATACACACACACACACACACTAAACTTTGTGTACTTATTATTTACCTAATACGTTATTGCTCTTTTTACTTAAAAACAAATTCAACATTTTCATTCCTTTCAAACTTTCTCCACTCTTCTCCATGCAAATATAACCACTAATGTCATTACCTTTTTTTTTCAACTTTTCATGCATTTGTATTTACATTCTAGTTATTCATATCAGCTTAGTTTTCTAGTAACGAACTGTTTGTCTGTCTATCCTTACGTCATAATGTCTCTCCTGTAACGGTAAGCATGTTATAGTGCTTTAAGTGTTTTAGGGAGACATAAACAAGGCCTTAAGCTTCAGTAAACACGACAGGACGAGAAATAATACAGGCTACACAAAGACTTTAGTAAAAGAAAGTAGTTGATGAATGAAATAGACTCAGTAATCAAGTTGTTGGTGCTAAATCAACAGGGAGATTTAAAAGAAGATTAGGTAAATACATGAATGGGTGTGGATGACGGGTGGAAATGGGTAGCTATGCTTCATCCAGGAACGGCCACCTGTACCTCTGATGGCTTCTCGCAGCTTCCCTTATGTTTATATGTTCATAAGTGTGATTCACTTATAAAAAACAACAGATGGATTGAAGTACTTAGTAGTTTGGCCAGCGGCTGAAGCACTCCTCCATTCCCTCACCTGTCTTGCTCCCGCCCTTCCTGTTGGCACCCCTCCCTCAGACGCCATCCTCCCTCCCTTCCCTTCAGCATCTGTCCATCTTATATCTCTCTCCCGCCCTTTCCAGCAACATCTCTCCCTCACATCCTACTCTCCCGCACTTTCCGTCAGCATCCCTTCCTCACACACCTTCCTCCCCGCTTTCCGTCAATATCTCTCACTCGCACGCCTCGTTCTCACTCTTCCCATCAACATTCCTCCCTCAAACGTCTCCCTCCGGCTTTTCCCGTCACGGCGCACAGTTACAGGCAGTGGTGGCGGAGACAGCTTCTGGTGTGTGTGTGTGGCGAGCGTCGGGTGCACTGTGTAAAGTTGTCAACCACATTATGACGACAACCCACCGCAAATTGTGCTGTTGAGAGAGAGAGAGAGAGAGAGAGAGAGAGAGAGAGAGAGAGAGAGAGAGAGAGGAATATAATTTTAGTATTTTGATTACATTATGTATTGTATCTGAGAACGTTTTTAATTGCTAGTTTATACACAAGACGAATTTTGGGATCAGTAAACAATTTTTTTTCTTTATCAGTGTGTGTGTGTGTGTGTGTGTGTGTGTGTGTGTGTGTGTGTGTGTGTGTGTGTGTGTGTGTGTGTGTGTGTGTGTGTGTGTGTGTGTGTGTGTGTGTGTGTGTGTGTGTGTGTGTGTGTGTGTGTTTGTTTGTTTGTTTGTTTGTTTGATCTGTTGCAGTCTCTGACGAGACAGCCAGACGTTACCCTACGGAACGAGCTCAGAGCTCATTATTTCCGATCTTGGGATAGGCCTGAGACCAGGCACACACCACACACCGGGACAACAAGGTCACAACTTCTCGATTTACATCCCGTACATACTCACTGCTAAGTGAACAGGGGCTACACGTGAAAGGAGACACACCCAAATGTGTGTGTGTGTGTGTGTGTGTGTGTGTGTGTGTGTGTGTGTGTGTGTGTGTGTGTGTGTGTGTGTGTGTGTGTGTGTGTGTGTGTATCTGTCTGTCTGTGTCATTAACCGTCCCTCCCTCTACCCTCATTAGCACCATCTGTACTTCCACGTCTCTTTAGGTAGTCTTGGCCAGCTTTCCTCCAGTCACCATTAATGTCTATCAATCGTCGTACATTTTCCCGCCTGAGTATCAGAAACTATAGCGTTGCCGGTCAGTCACTGAGGAGCGGAGAGGTCCAAATACATGGCATTTCCCAAACTGCATCCTTCCATCTTTTCCTTTCTCTCTCTCCTTCCTTCCTTCTTCCCTCCCCGTCACCTTTGCTGCTTGTCATCACACCTGCTTTACTACTGAGCATCATTCTACTTATATCCTTTACACTACTTGAAAGCCTCAGTTGAATATGTTAGTTTCACCTATCATTCTATTTCAGAACTAATTTCTTTCTGTTTTTCTAACTAACTCTATTAAGCTCTAAACCGCTACTTCTTCTATCCTGATTATCATTTCCTATACTACTTAAATGACATCAGTCAAATATGTTCTATTTATCTACTATTATGTTTCAGAACTAATTTCTTCTTAACTTTATTTCTACCAGACTCAAACCCGCTTCTGCTTCCATCTTGATTAATGGCTCTGAGAAATGTCTTTGTCACCGTTATTATATTCATTATATGGTTTGAAGATCTCAGTCGAGTGTATTTTATTAATTTATTACTCTATATGAGGACTAATTTCTTACTTTTATAACTAATTTCTTCTTATTTTCTTTGTATCTACCTTTATCAACCCTGAACCCCATAATTTTTTGTCCTATTCTGATTTATAATCCTGTGTAGTTTTATTATGCCACTTGCTAACCCTTTCAGTGCGATAGAAAGAAAAATACTCATAGCAGTACCAGAAACAATACTTACAGTCTTTTATAACGATCTACAAGAAAATTGGCGATAAGAAAATGTATTAGGTACATTTTTGCAATTTCTTCCCAGTTCATAGGTTGGCTGTATCTGTAAAACAAGTCAAGGTGTCTGAATGATTGATAAATAGGGAAAGGTATCTAATAGTTAAGCTTGAGGAACATGGCCAGACACAGTGAAAGTGAGTGTAGGAGGTCACTGACATAAGCTTAGCAATTTCTCTACACAGGACAATCTATAGTGTGATTTAGTACAACCGCTAATTTAAGCTGCATACCAGTTTTTGTCAGGCGAGGGTTGGACAAAGAAAGGGAAGGGAAGCTAAGAATAATCACACTTACAATTATTTACAGAATTAAGTGACAGGGAAATGTGTGTAATTTATATTTGAACGATGACTAGCTTCATCTAGGAGTAAAAGTCATCATGGGGGTGAGGCTGGTATGAGTGTTAAGACTTGCAGTGGACCACGGATGTAAGAGACAGACAGACAGACAGACAGACAGACAGACAGACAGAGACATGAAGACAGATACCAAAAACACCAGAAGTAACGAGGGTATCTGTCAATCTATTTATTACTAGTACTAGAGCACTATAGGAAAATAGGATAGATATACAACAAAACTTTCCCCCATCTACCACTTCCTCAGAAAGACAGAAAAACAGACAGACAGAAAGACAGACAGAGAAACGACTGAAAAAAAAGCGAAAGAAAGGAGAAGCAAAAAAGAAAAATGGAATACTAACAAGTACATAATATCAAAGTGACAGTACATGAACTTCTACCCGAACCTGTTGACCATCATCTCCTTACCCTTTGATGATAGCTGTCCATAACCTTTCAATATGTTAGGTATGACTTGGCCTTACACTTCATTAGTATTCAGCTTGCAGTCTCAGATAAAAAAATACCCGGTGTTCTTTCATATGACTTTCTGCCATGATGCACATTGATATTGTTTCCTGCTAACCTGTTAACCTGATTTGCCAGTACGTTCCATCATCGTGCGTTAGGAACCTGCTAAGTCAGTGATAGTGCTGATTCACTTATTCACTTCTTATGTTTTTTTTTTTTCTAATACTCGCTGGGATTATTCTGCGCTTTCAGATATTTGGTGTCTCGAAAACTGTTTGCTCACTCTGTTGGCTATATAAAGGAGCAAAAACCGGCACGAGAGAGAGAGAGAGAGAGAGAGAGTTTTTTTTATACTATGTGGGCTTTTCACGGGAATTTATGGACTAAAGGGGATACTTTTTAGGGTACCTCCTATCTCAAAGCCCACCCGCTAGGAAACCGTTGCCCTGAGTGAGGAAGCCCAACCTGCACTCAGACCGTGGACAGGATTCGAACCCGTGCACTTGGAGACCCTCGGATCCCAAAGCACGCATGGTTCCACTGTACCACGGCGGCCCCCAAAGTTTATAGCTTATTTGACGCACATGAACTACATTTAGCAGCCTGTGAACAACTTCAAACTAATATGCAGAACTGAAGATTTTTTTTTCTTTAACAAAGGCATAATTTTCTACTTCAAACAAAATTTCTTCTGCAAACACGACTTCGTTTATAAAGTTTCACTGCGAGAACATGTCGGCAGGAAAACAGTCAATAGAGATGGCGATGTATCCAGTATGTACGTATGTTAAATGCTTTGCTTTATACAGGTAGAGGCGGAAGAAGCACCGAGGGAGGGCAAACCGGCCTGAGATGAAGCGGAAAGATGTAAGGAGAGGATAGCCGCACCGTAACTCAAGCGGCGGGTGTCTTTTTTTGTCATCGGGAATGATCTATTTACGAGAAAGTGAAAGTGAATAGCGTGTCTGTAGCGGCAAGACGAGACGAGGCGAGGCGAGGCGAGGCGAGGAAGGAGGAATGGAGTGGAATGGAGTAAGGTGTGGTCGGGGAATGAGGGGACTGCATTAATGTTACGAGGTTGTTTACAGAGAGAGAGAGAGAGAGAGAGAGAGAGAGAGAGAGAGAGAGAGAGAGAGAGAGAGAGAGAGAGAGAGAGAGAGAGAGAGAGAGAGAGAGAGAGAGAGAGAGAGAGAGAGAGAGAGAGAGAGAGAGAGAGAGAGAGAGAGAGAGAGAGAGAGAGAGAGAGAGAGAGAGAGAGAGAGAGAGAGAGAGAGAGAGAGAGAGAGAGAGAGAGAGAGAGAGAGAGAGAGAGAGAGACAGAGAGAGAGGAAAAGACATGGAGAGAGGGAAAAGACATGGAGAAAGGGAAAAGAATATTCAAAGGATGCGAAATTAAAGGTGAATGGGAAGATACAAAATTGGCCATAAAAAGTGCGGAAAGGTACAGAAATAATCATAAAAAGTGCAGGAAGATACAAAAATATCATAAAAACTGCGGAAAGGTACAAAAATTGCCATAAAAAGTGTAGGACGGTACAGAAATGTCCATAAAAAGTGCAGAAAAGTACAGAAATAGCTATAAAACTGCGAGAACGAACAGAAATACCCATAAAAACTGCGGGAAGATACAAAAATAGCCATGAAAACTTCAGGAAGGTACAGAAATGCCCATAAAAACCGCAGAAAAGTACAAAAATACCCATAAAAACTGCGGAAAGATACAGAAATAGCCATGAAAACACACACCAGTAGAGAAATAAAGGCACAGAGGAGGAAGGATTCTTAAAATTATGAACTGCAGACCCACTGCACATCACACTCGTGTAAAATAAAGATCGTATTATTTTGATTGATACTTTACTTATGGAATTCAAAGGTAGTGTAGATATATATATGCAGACTTATGGATTGGTTGAGTTATTGTCAGCACCACTTGACGTAAAGCTCACATTACAGCAATATAGAGGACGATTAGAGGAGGAAATGAAAGAGAGACAGTAAAAATGATCAGTTTCATATATTTGTTCAAAGGCAATTCAGAATCATGTAGCATTCAAAAGGATATATATTTAAATTTTCCATTGTGCACTTATTTATTGACAAAGAAAAAGAAGGTATGTCTTTAAATAACAATTTGTCTCTTAACTCATTAGTATGTTCATAAATCCTGTCTTATCATCTTGACCACCATGAATCTCTCTCTCTCTCTCTCTCTCTCTCTCTCTCTCTCTCTCTCTCTCTCTCTCTCTCTCTCTCTCTCTCTCTCTCTCTCTCTCTCTCTCTCTCTCTCTCTCTCTCTCTCTCTCTCTCTCTCTCTCTCTCTCTCTCTCTCTCTCTTCCAATGAGTTATGTGTCACTGCACGTTTGAGACCAATTGTGGAGGAGACTGACCTGGTCTTGTCTGGACTCGTAGACAAGAAAAGAAAAGAAGCAGTAAAACGTGTGTGTGTGTGTGTGTGTGTGTGTGTGTGTGTGTGTGTGTGTGTGTGTGTGTGTGTGTGTGTGTGTGTGTGTGTGTGTGTGTGTGTGTGTGTGTGTGTGTGTGTGTGTGTGTGTGTGTGTGTGTGTGTGTGTGTGTGTGTGTGTGTGTTGTAATTTGCTTTGACGAATGAAGAGAATTTTCGTTTCCAACGTAAAATTTTGTTGAATCATTTCTGTATATGAGAGAGAGAGAGAGAGAGAGAGAGAGAGAGAGAGAGAGAGAGAGAGAGAGAGAGAGAGAATGTCTGTGAATTAAGAGTTTGCTTATCTACGTAAGTGTGAGTTATTGCACAATAAACTCACAAAAACAGTAAATTCAAGCAACTTTATTCTTTCCTGTTGTTGTTGTTGTTGTTGTTGTTGTTGTTGTTGTGTGTGTGTGTGTGTGTGTGTGTGTGTGTGTGTGTGTGTGTGTGTGTGTGTGAGAGAGAGAGAGAGAGAGAGAGAGAGAGAGAGAGAGAGAGAGAGAGAGAGAGAGAGAGAGAGAGAGAGAGAGAGAGAGAGAATGATTGCGTGCGTTCATGTACACACACACACACACACACACACACACACACACACACACACAGACAGGCAGAGACAACGAGGGGAGGCAGAGAATGTGTGTGTGTGCGAACGTGTGTGTGTTCTAAGGAAAAGATGTCATGTTATGCTTGAGTAGGCAGCATCTGTGAGGTGAATGGAAGTGTGTGTGGGGAAGGACGAAGAAAGGAGACGCATGTGGAGGAGGAGGATGAAGAGGAGGAAGAAGAGGAGGAATATACCAAGGCAGTCCAAGTAGAAACACACATTAATTTACTATATACTCTGCGCTAACTTGTAGTGTGGAGAGAGACATAATAGTAGAGAACGGAATATAGGAGGCGGTGATGATGGCGAAGGTTGAGGGGGTGATGGTGGAGAAAGAGAAGGAGGTGGAGGAGCCGTAGAATTGGTGGTGTTGTAGATTGAGGAGGAGATGGTGATGGTAATGGTGATGGTGATGGTGATGGTGATGGTGGTGGTGGTGGTTGAGGAAAGGAAAGTAGAGGGAAGGTGTGCAGGAGGGGGAATGCTGTGTTGGGAGTGACCTTACCACTTACATAAGCTTGCAATAAACGAGACAGTCAATGTGGTCGCCTGCCAAAGTAATGTGTTCGGAAGAGGGAGTGCACTTAAACAGAGAGGGAAAGTTTTATTTGTTTATTTATTTTTATTTTCATTTTTTTTTACTGAGGGGGAAAGTGATTGCATTGACGTACAGAAGAGAGAATATTTATTTTTTTATTAATTTGTATGTATAATTATTTCTTGTCTGCTGTTTCTTTTCTTCTTACTTTTTTTTCCTTACATTTGTCCAAAGTGATGTTAGATTTTACTGTTTCAAGAGATTCTGTGACATCAGTGCTTTCTCTTCTCTATTTTCTTCTTCTTCTTCTTCTTCTTCTTCTTCTTCTTCTTCTTCTTCTTCTTCTTCTTCTTCTTCTTCTTCTTCTTCTTCTTCTTCTTCTTCTTCTTCTTCTTCTTCTTCTTCTTCTTCTTCTTCTTCTTCTTCTTCTTCTTCTTCTTCTTCTTCTTCTTCTTCTTCTTCTTCTTCTTCTTCTTCTTCTTCTTCTTCTTCTTCTTCTTCTTCTTCTTTTCTTCTTTTCTACTACTACTACTACTACTACTACTACTACTACTACTACTACTACTACTACTACTACTACTACTACTACTACTACTACTACTACTATTACTACTACAACTACCACTACCACTACCACTACCACCACTACCACCTCCACCACCACCACCACCACCACCACCACTGACTACTACTACTACTACTACTACTACTACGACATCTATCACTACTACTTCTTATTATTCTTATTCCTCTTTCTTCTTCTTCGCATTCTTCTTCTTTCTCTTCTTTTTTTCCTTCTTCTTCTTCCTCTTCTTCTTCATCTTCTCCCTCTTCTTCTTTTTTATCTCTTTTTTTTTCTCTCACTCTTTTCTTCTTCTTTATCTTTGCAGCGTATATAGTACAAAGCTTTATTACCAGGATCAGTGTTGCAGGGGGAAAATATACAAACATAGACCATAGCTGTGGCCTGATTGACTGCTACCTCCCAGGAAAGTGTCAGGTAAGGCTCCTGCACCACCCCTCGTTTGCTTCCACCTACCTACGATACATACTATACTCATCTCAACACACAACTATCACACCCTCACGCCTTCTCCCTCCCCTTTACACCACCTCCCCCCGACAAAAAAAGAAGTATACGTAGACCTCAATTCTTTCTTACTCTCTCCACTAATCCCATCCAGTTTTTTGTAGACATGGAACCATTTTTATTTTTTCCGGTCACTTTTGGCAAAGATGAGCTGGGAAGAGCCTTCTTCTGTATCATCCCCCACATCTCTCTCTCTCTCTCTCTCTCTCTCTCTCTCTCTCTCTCTCTCTCTCTCTCTCTCTCTGACTAAACTATATTGCGTTAAAGGTCACAATACTAATGAAAACTACCGTTCTTTTTTTTTCAATATGAGAGAAAAGTCTGTACGAGATAAATGTTACTGGTTGCACATTTAATAACCTTTCATAGTATATAGATGTGTTGCAACTTGATCAGAAAATAGAAGAAAAAGGGGAAATTGGTACAGATTCAATAGTCCGTAACAATGTTTGGATATTTGGTGATTTGATGTGAAAAGAAAGGAAAAGGAGGGAAAAAAACAAAGGAAACTGATGCAAACTTAACAGTCCGTGACAATTGATATTTAAGATTACTGAAATCGAAAGCTGAAACGAAGTACCAAACGACATAGCATTCTGTTCAAACTATTTGAGTAAAAGAAAGATATGTGATGATTTCATGTAAAAAATAAATAAATAAACTAAACATGTACGTACATAACATTGGCACTTCTTTTTTTTTTTTGTCTATAATGGAGGATGGCTATTGATCTTTCTTCAGTAGTTTATATACATAGAAGATAGACGCTTCTCTGTTTATTGCCAGTGATGATTGCTAATCTTTCTTGTGTAACAATTCACGTTAACATAAATAGAACAAAGACGCTCTTTTCTATCTATCGCATGAGGTGACTTCTAATCTTTCATCAGTAATTCACACTAACATAATAATAAAACGGGCACTTCTATTCGTTCCTTGCGCATGGCGACTGTTACTCCTTCAGTAACTCACATAAGGTTGGAGTCAACAAGCCAGAGCCCACGGTAGTAGCTACTGGTTTAATCAACCTTCAGAAATTCACGTAAATGGGAGGAGATAGCATGGCAGAGTCCATGGTAGTAAAGGTTTACTCCACTTTCAATACTAGTTCACATAAGTGAGAGGAGATTGCACACTTGAACCTCCGGCAGTACTGGTCTAATCATCCTTCAGTACTTCAGGCACAGAGATGAAGACAGCACGCCAAAAAACCCGGCAGTACAGGTTTACCCCTCCTTCAGTAGTTCATATACGTAACAGAAAGAGACAGTACGCCATAGTCTACAACAGTACAGTTTATTTCAAGTAAGTATAAAGTGAGTCACATCTCGCTGTCTGGTTTCTTGTCACTTGCTTTTCCCGTGAGTGAATCTTTATCCTTCCTCAAAAGCAAAAGAAAAAATACTAATATACGAGTATCTAGTAGGATAAAAAAAACTACAGAGTCACGCTTTGAGCAATAATTTTGCTAATATTTTGTTCATCTGCTGTACAACTAACACATGGTGGAACAAAAAAAAATCAGCATGAGATAGAAAAAAATCTAGTAGTAGCCAAAATTAAAGAAAAGTCACATTTCTTTACGATTCTAATAATGGATAATGAAATCTAACACCATTTATTAGTGAAAGATGTTAGGTAGATAAAAATTAAAGCATTAAGGAAAAGAAATCTAATACTTAGCAGGATTTCACGCGCTGACTTACGCGTAGCGATGATAACAGTGATAATGAAACCTTGCAACATTTAGCTACCGACACATAATAAAACATGAAAATAAGAAAAATGAAAATAGAAAATACGAGTAACCAAGGCAACAAAAAGATCATAATAATAGTGATAATAATCAACAATATCAAGTAAAGCCGAGTTATGCCTTGAACACTGCTATCCATACTGACGTGTTTGACCAATGAGTGCAGTTATACAGAAACAGAGAGTGTGTGTTAGAGATGACACCAGAGGGTGAGCGGCTGCTCTCTTGATTAAGCACTGATAGGTGAGGGACAGCTGTGTGTGTGTGTGTGTGTGTGTGTGTGTGTGTGTGTGTGTGTGTGTGTGTGTGTGTGTGTAATTTACCTCACCTCAGTCGCCTGCTGGTCACCCAGCCAGTCTTCCCCATTACGGAGCGACCTCAGAGCTCATAGACCGATCTTCGGGTAGGACTGAGACCACAACACACTCCACACACCGGGAAAGCGAGGCCACAACCCCTCGAGTTACATCCCGTATCTATTTACTGCTAGGTGAACAGGTGCCTCGCTGCACCGGGACTCGAATCCGGCCCTCTCGATTGTGAGCCGAGCGTGCTAACCACTACACTACGCGGTGTGTGTGTGTGTGTGTGTGTGTGTGTGTGTGTGTGTGTGTGTGTGTGTGTGTGTGTGTGTGTGTGTGTGTGTGTGTGTGTGTGTGTGTTTCATCTCTTGGTCACCTCCGTCAGCAAATGACGAGCCTCCTGTAAAGTGTGAATTTTACTCAACAATCTTAATGCAGCCGCTCCAAGATAAACAATTCTCCACAACATAACAACCAGAAATCTGTGAATAAAAAGGTCTTCAAAATTACCGAAGATAAGGCAAATAATTCAAATGAAAATATTTTTTTCTTCATTGGAGTTCTTAATCACAGTACATTAATCACTTATCAACTTTACCTGTTTACTTGTTCTATCGTTTGTTTGTGTATAAGAACATATCATAAGAAGACAATGGAAGCTTGAAGACGCCATCAAACCTACACGTGGCTGTCCGTGTGTGTATCAATATTATCTGCAACCTTATTGTATTTCCATCTGTCATTCCCATTCCCATTTTATGTTTTATATGATTGATATGTTTTTTTCTTATTCTTTTTTTTTTCGTATTAATAGTAAGATCATTTTTTTCTATCAATCTTGTTTATTAATTTTATTTTCTATGCATTCTCTGTCTCTCTCTCTCTCTCTCTCTCTCTCTCTCTCTCTCTCTCTCTCTCTCTCTCTCTCTCTCTCTCTCTCTCTCTCTCTCTCTCTCTCTCTCTCTGTTTGACCGGGCTGGAAACTAATTTTTGCGTCACGTTTACTGCGTTGCGTCACGCGGCGTCCATCGAGGCAACACCTCGCCTGCCACTGATAGAGCTGCTGTTGTAACGGGGATCCAATATGCAAAAGTGTTACACAGATGTTGACCCCTGCAACAAAAGTACTATTGGAAGAATATACCAGTTTCATTCACACACACATCAGACAGACAGAAAGAGAGAGAGAGAGAGAGAGAGAGAGAGAGAGAGAGAGAGAGAGAGAGAGACACCTTCACACCTATCAAGTGAGTGCCAGAATTCACTTTTCCAGAGGTATCAAGAGAAGCCATTGTGAACCTAGGCACTGCTGACACTGTGCACCTCACCCTCCTCCTCCCTCTCCTCCCCTTCCCACCTTTAACCCGAAAAGAACATGACGGAAGCAGAAACGCAAGAAAGAAAAAAACCGAAGAAAGGAATTTGAAGGCATTGAAGTGGCTTGGGTAAAATATTAGAAATCGATGAACGGTGACTAATCTAATATGTGCAGGTGACGCAGTGTTGTTATTCTCTTCATTTTTTGCTGGTGGCGATGACCCAGATTGGCGCGTGTGTGCGGCCTTTTGGTGAGAGTTTTATGAGGGTGAGTAAATACGTAGGGAAAAGTAAGGGTCATAAATGATGGAGCAAAAAAAAAAAAAAAGATGGAACAATTTGGAGAGAGAGAGAGATAAAAAAAAAGAGAAAGAAAGAAAATGAAAGTCTAGTAAAGATGCCAGCCCATTAAGACAGTGAGAAAAGCTAGTTCAGAATTACATTAAGTCGTGTACTGAAGTGTCTTGTAAGATGATAAGCCGCCGAGGAAACACCAAACTAGGTGACGTAATGGCAGTAAATAAACAGGCAGGTGGACAGGCAAAGGAAAAAACTGAATTAAAGTGAAAAAAGAAAGAAAAGAAAGATAAGAGCGCAGGTTGAGGAAAAGAGAGGGATTTACTGCATTATTTTTTCCATCATTATTGTTCTGACTGGACTGAAGAAATTATGAACTGGTCGTAAAGGAAAAAGTGAGAGTGAATGGTGTGTGTAATTCACCTCGGTCGCCTGCTGGTCACCCAGCCAGTCTTCCTCACTACGGAGCGAGCTCATAGCTCATAGACCGATCTTCGGGTAGGAATGAGACCACAACACACTCCACATACCGGGAAAGCGAGGCCACAACCCCTCGAGTTACATCCCGTACCTATTTACTGCTAGGTGAACAGGGGCCATACATTATGAGGCTTGCCCATTTGCCTCACCGCACAGGGACTCGAACCCGGGCCTCTCGATTGTGAGTCGAGCGTGCTAACCACTACACTACGCGGTGTGTGTGTGTGTGTGTGTGTGTGTGTGTGTGTGTGTGTGTGTGTGTGTGTGTACCTGAAAACTGGAACTGGTGGAGAGTTTACATTGCGGGAAAATTATATTACGAAAAACGTTGATTATGTAGAACAGGTGTCAGTCAGCTGTTGAATGTAGCAATAGTTGGAAGCTTACTCATTCAAACATTATAGCATCTCACTTAGCAATTAATATACTGTAATGGAAGTTTCTTAAATTTTCAATGACCTTTTCTTGACTCCAGGGATGGTGAAGAAAAAAGCATCTACATAGTCAAAAATGGAAACTAACCATTATTATTTGAACAATCAAAGCTGTAGCCTTCTAAGATGATAGTGATGAGAGCCTGAGAAGGTTTAACAATAGGAAGTCAGTCTTGATGATTTCTGATGCCTTTTTATGACTAAAGATAAAGTAACATAATTTTTACATCGTCAGTGGTGAAAATGGGTATTAACCTGGTCACTCATCTATGTAGTTTCTGAAAATAGTAGTAAAGAAACCGGTAACGTTTTAATAGATTACGTCATTGGTGTGTGCAAATTTCTAATATTTTCAAAGGCCTTTTATGACTCCAGGGATAATATATACTTTTGATTGCGATATTCAGTCAAACATTCGCACCACTAAAAAACAAAGTACGAAGTCTTTTATGACACTCAGAGGAAAGATAGGGATGGAAAACAATAGAGAGTGCAATTTGTAGCCAGTATGATGTTTGAAGTTCGTTGTACGTAGAACGAAAAGAAAATAATGCTCCAGATTAGTTGATGATTAGTGGCAAACGTACCAAGTAAGAGTGAATGAGCAACACAAATCTACATCATCAATAGCGAATATAACGATAAGAGTCAGACCAAACATCTCAGCAGCCTTTACATCACAGTAGCAGCAAGATCTTAAGACGTTTGAGAACAGGAGGTTAGGTCATGCACGTTCGGCGCGGCGGTACACTGCGCTAAGATCAAGGAAAGGCAAAACAAAGGCAGGCGATCACCGGGAAGATACAAAAGCGTGACTGGGTGATTTAGGTGAACGCCGAGGCGATGACTGGAGGAAGAGAAGGAGGAGGAGGAAGAGGAAGAGGAAGAGAAAGAGGAAGAGAAAGAGGAAGAGGAAGAGGAGGAGGAGGAGGAGGAGGACGACGAGAAGAAGAAGAAGAAGAAGAAGATGATGATGATGAGGATGATGATGATAGTGATGGAAGAAAAGAACAGCGACAACAAGAAAGCGAAAAAGAGGAGGTTGAGGATGTAAGATTGTTTCTGAAGTATACAGAGAGAGAGAGAGAGAGAGAGAGAGAGAGAGAGAGAGAGAGAGAGAGAGAGAATAACTATCGTACACAAAGTGATACAAACCAGACGCACAGCCACCTCACTCCCTGTAAGGCATTGCGTCCTAAACCTCAGAGTAACAGCCGCTCTTTTCTCCGCGGTCACTCAGTTCCCGCAGGTAAAGGTTCTGATCATGTTTAGGGTGACTTTTATTCTTACATGTTGCACGATCTCTAGTACATGGGAGCTTGTACTCGATGTTTCTATCAACCTCCTATTTTATTCCCCTTTCTTTCTTCTTTTTTGGGTGTCACTGTTGAACCGTAAGAGTGTGGGAATGAATTCTGTGCTGAGAGGCACCACTTGGTCAAAATGAGCAGTTGTCAATTGTTGTATGGTCAGTACTCGAGTTTCAAGCGTCACTTTCTATGTATCTTTGTTTCCCATCAATCTGGAGTCAAAACCTTCTCGTCTCATCGAATCTCTCTCTGCAGCAGACTGAGTGTGCGTGTTGTGGGGGAGGAGGGGGAGGCGCCACCCGACCACAGTATAGTTGTTGTCAATGCTCATACGGTGAATGCACTAACAGAAAGTATCTTTGTTTTCTTCCAGTCTAGAGTAAAGAACAAAGAACCTACTCACCGTATTTTTTTTCTTTACTCTCTCTCTCTCTCTCTCTCTCTCTCTCTCTCTCTCTCTCTCTCTCTCTCTCCCCTCTCTCTCTCTCTCTCTCTCTCTCTCTCTCTCTCTCTCTCTCTCTCTCTCTCTCTCTCTCTCTCTCTCTCTCTCTCTCTCTCTCTCTCTCTCTCTCTCTCTCTCTCTCTCTCTCTCTCTCTCTCTCTCTCTCTCTCTCTCTCTCTCTCTCTCTCTCTCTCTCTCTCTCTCTCTCTCTCTCTCTCTCTCTCTCTCTCTCTCTCTCTCTCTCTCTCTCTCTCTCTCTCTCTCTCTCTCTCTCTCTCTCTCTCTCTCTCTCTCTCTCTCTCTCTCTCTCTCTCTCTCTCTCTCTCTCTCTCTCTCTCTCTCTCTCTCTCTCTCTCTCTCTCTCTCTCTCTCTCTCTCTCTCTCTCTCTCTCTCTCTCTCTCTCTCTCTCTCTCTCTCTCTCTCTCTCTCTCTCTCTCTCTCTCTCTCTCTCTCTCTCTCTCTCTCTCTCTCTCTCTCTCTCTCTCTCTCTCTCTCTCTCTCTCTCTCTCTCTCTCTCTCTCTCTCTCTCTCTCTCTCTCTCTCTCTCTCTCTCTCTCTCTCTCTCTCTCTCTCTCTCTCTCTCTCTCTCTCTCTCTCTCTCTCTCTCTCTCTCTCTCTCTCTCTCTCTCTCTCTCTCTCTCTCTCTCTCTCTCTCTCTCTCTCTCTCTCTCTCTCTCTCTCTCTCTCTCTCTCTCTCTCTCTCTCTCTCTCTCTCTCTCTCTCTCTCTCTCTCTCTCTCTCTCTCTCTCTCTCTCTCTCTCTCTCTCTCTCTCTCTCTCTCTCTCTCTCTCTCTCTCTCTCTCTCTCTCTCTCTCTCTCTCTCTCTCTCTCTCTCTCTCTCTCTCTCTCTCTCTCTCTCTCTCTCTCTCTCTCTCTCTCTCTCTCTCTCTCTCTCTCTCTCTCTCTCTCTCTCTCTCTCTCTCTCTCTCTCTCTCTCTCTCTCTCTCTCTCTCTCTCTCTCTCTCTCTCTCTCTCTCTCTCTCTCTCTCTCTCTCTCTCTCTCTCTCTCTCTCTCTCTCTCTCTCTCTCTCTCTCTCTCTCTCTCTCTCTCTCTCTCTCTCTCTCTCTCTCTCTCTCTCTCTCTCTCTCTCTCTCTCTCTCTCTCTCTCTCTCTCTCTCTCTCTCTCTCTCTCTCTCTCTCTCTCTCTCTCTCTCTCTCTCTCTCTCTCTCTCTCTCTCTCTCTCTCTCTCTCTCTCTCTCTCTCTCTCTCTCTCTCTCTCTCTCTCTCTCTCTCTCTCTCTCTCTCTCTCTCTCTCTCTCTCTCTCTCTCTCTCTCTCTCTCTCTCTCTCTCTCTCTCTCTCTCTCTCTCTCTCTCTCTCTCTCTCTCTCTCTCTCTCTCTCTCTCTCTCTCTCTCTCTCTCTCTCTCTCTCTCTCTCTCTCTCTCTCTCTCTCTCTCTCTCTCTCTCTCTCTCTCTCTCTCTCTCTCTCTCTCTCTCTCTCTCTCTCTCTCTCTCTCTCTCTCTCTCTCTCTCTCTCTCTCTCTCTCTCTCTCTCTCTCTCTCTCTCTCTCTCTCTCTCTCTCTCTCTCTCTCTCTCTCTCTCTCTCTCTCTCTCTCTCTCTCTCTCTCTCTCTCTCTCTCTCTCTCTCTCTCTCTCTCTCTCTCTCTCTCTCTCTCTCTCTCTCTCTCTCATATAATCTTTTCTTGTATCAGTTCCTCCAATCTGGCTAGCTTTATGCAGGAAATAAAGGTGAAACAAAGACTCGGTCGAAGATACATTTTTTTTTTCAGTAAAGAGTAAAAAAGAAGAAAAGAAATTCTTCTCATTGATTTTTTTGTCCCTAAAAGACTGCATGGAAGAAAGGTACGTGGCGGAGCAGAGATGCCTTACCGTTGTACGAGTACGCGGGAGGCAGTGGTTGTAGAACATAAGAACACAAGAAAATATGGGAGGCAACAAGAAGCCATCAGATATATACACGTGGTAGTCCTTGCTTGAAACATTTGTCTATCATTGTGTCAGTCTCTCTAGAGAGGGGTATTACAATTGCTGGGAGGGAAGAGGTGTAATAGAAAGAATGCGGCGAGAAAAGTAGGATAAAAATGGTGAAAAACATAAGGATAGTAGGAGGATTAACATTTCCAGTCGCTATTTATTTTTATAATCTTCACTCATGAACTTATGTAATCTTCTTTTAAAGTTCCCTTATCATTCGGCATTAAAGATGTTTTTTTTCTAGTGTACACATATGACTTTAATAGTACTTTAGCAAATCACTTTATTCACTGTGTTCATGCGTGCCTCATGAATACAGGAAATATTACACAAGACCATTAGCTGTATAACCGTATCGAGCTTAGTTAACTTCTCACCAGTTGTTTACTACTTCATTAAGATGGGGATCGTCATCACAAGTAATTCTACTCATTTATAGAAAAAAAAACTGTAATATGTAAGACATTATTTTGCTTCTGATTAAATGAAGTAATTCCTCACTAGGAAGAATTACTGAATATCTGAGTAGAGTTTGGATCGTCATCACTGATAATTATCCTATTCATTTATCCAGACACAGTGTGCTTTGTGACCTTTCCGTCATGAAGTGAATAATTCCTTCACTGGGATAGATAGCTTTTTGAATATTTGATCAAAATCTGAATTGTCATCACAGCACTGTTCCCTCAGCGCCGGAGCAGCTCCACAATGCCAGGGGTTAGCGCAGCGTGTGGGAGGGAGGCGAGGCCGTGAAATTCATAAAACACCATTTTTTTAGGACCCAGTTTTTCCCGCTGACTCACTCCGTGTTTCCCCAGTTACATGCAGGCGCCTCAGGAAGTGTTGTCATCAGTTCCAGTAATTTCATGTCTGTAAGTGGAATGGAAATAAAAACATGAATAGCTGCAAGAAGCCATCTTAACCCCTTCAGTACAAGAAGGCGGTTTCATATTTATTATGCTTACTATTTGGCGATTTTATGCAGCTTCAGAAACTTATGTAAGGATTAGAATGGTGAAGACTGTGGCCATTAATCTTCTGACCTCCATAGACTCTTCTAATGTAAATGAAATTGTGTAACATACCCAAAACTCATGATAGAAATGCGTCCCAGTACTGAAGGAGTTAACTTACACGTGGCAGCCCTTTTATAAAACGTGGCTGCCTTTACCTGCCTGTCATCTATACCCATAAACTGATCTAGTCTCTTAAACCTCCTAAATGACTCTGCTCTAACAATTTGATAATTGAGTCCACTCCATCCATTCAGTCCATCTATTACTCTAGCTAAGAACCATTTTTTTTATCTCTCCTTCAAATCCATCTTTATCAAGCTTTAACTTGTTATCTCTTGTCCGTCTTGATAACTGACCCGGATGTTGATTTACCATGACAACACATTTTTTCTTAGGACGATAGTGCCTGCCTGTGACACTTCAGGTGTGACATGACACGGTTATCTGCAGTGAAAAGCTTAAAAAGTTCAAGGTCACGTTACAGTGTTTCCAAAAGGGTTGTTTCCCGGGGAGTGAATGTGACGTGTCTGTGGGTGAGGGGGCGTGTCTGGGCGTGACGTGATGAGGGAGGAGTAGGGGGAATTACCTGGGGTGAGACTATCTACGAGAATCGTCACCTTTAGTCCAAATGTGACAGTTCCTAAAACAGTGCAGTTAAAATTATAAATTTATTGTTTTTATTTCCTCCAGTGCATTTATTTCAGATTACAGTTTATTCAGCATCATGGTGAAATTTGATTGCTACTTTTAGTTTAGATGTTTTGTATTTCCTTTACACTACTTCATTCAGCACAGGTACGTACTAGTTTTCGTCTTCATTCTCTTAATGAATTCTCATTTCCTTTTCTTTCTTGTACATTATTTCATAACTTTTTTTCAGCATTCCAGTGAAATTCAATTGCTTATTCTTAATCCTGGTGTTATTTTATTTGTGATTTACTTAAAGGAATGCTAGTTTTCGTTTTTATTACCTGTCACGAATTCTCTCTCTCTCTCTCTCTCTCTCTCTCTCTCTCTCTCTCTCTCTCTCTCTCTCTCTCTCTCTCTCTTTTCTGTACATTATTTCACATCTTGTTTTATTTTTCATTCTAGTAACCTTTAACTGTTTCTTCTCTCAATTTTTGTCTTATCTCCTTTACAAGTATACGTCCATTGTGTGAACCTTCTATATTCCTTCCGTGTTTCCTCAGCAGCGAGGACTCAGCAGTTATGAAAACAAGGGTCGGTCTCCTTGCGTTGCGTGAGGGTAGACGAAAACTACATGCGGAGGAGCGTGAGCTTTCTTGAGTTCTCCTGTGTGCGAAGTGTAAAAGACGAATGTTGCTGTTAGTATTGGAGGAATTGTTATGTGTATTCTTGCATGAACGCTGTGTCTTTGTTTGCATACTGGGATTTCCTTGTCCTCTTTCCTCCTTCCTCTCCTAATTCTGCTTCTCCTCTTCTTCCTCGCCTTCTTCTTCCTTCTTATTCGTTATTAGAACTGTCGTCATTGTCCTGGTGTAATTGGTTGTGTTGAGGGGAGTGGGGAAGGTGATGATGCACTATGCACTGTCTTCCTCAGCAATTCTCTACAGGTTAAGTCAGTCGCCATGTTGTGTTTTAGTGTTTGTAACTAATGGGAGTGTTCTTAGCTTTCTTGATATTGACTCTATGCAATTTATAAGTTTTATTTTGACAAAATGTTTTAATTGTAATTCTGTTCTTATTTACGATTTTACTGTCAGGTGTTATGATTTTGCAAAAGAAAATAAAGAAAATGCTATATTCTTGTAACTACATTTTGTCAATAAATTACTACTACTATTACTACTACTACTACTACTACTACTACTACTACTACTACTACTGCTGCTGCTGCTGCTGCTGCGCAATATAGGTTAACCCTAGAGCACAAACCCCGGCTGAATTTCTCCCGGCTACTCGAGGTGATCACGTGATTCATATATTTGGCAACGTGGCAAAAATGTGAAGAAAAAAAAAATACAAACAGAAAAATACCCTTTTTATACGTGTATCCGATACAGCTGTCAGTGGAGGTAAATAGGTGGGATGCAGAGAGGTTAAACTCAGATGACCTCTACGCCTTCATACGAAAGGAAAAGTTCTTTGCGCCAACGACTTTTTTCATGGTTATTTAAGCTAACACCTGTAGCAAAATAATTTTTTTAGTAACTTTTCACCTTATAAGAACATCAATTTAAATTGCAAACAAGGTAGATTATGATCGAAATCGAAGAAGATAAGTTATATTTTCATTGCAAGTTTCGAAATGAAAAAAGGTTGAAGACAGTTATTCTATTTATATTTTTCAAAACCAAGAGAAAGTTTCTCGGGGGTTTGCATTTACGTGACAAAAATGTAGGGTTTGTGTTCTAGGTAAGGTTAATATATCTACGCTCTTTTATATTGAGTATGTCTATAGCCTTCCTGGTGGCGTGTGTCATATTTATAACTGACATTATTCTACACTTTTCTTCCTGGTGTTGTCATTGTTAGGAGAAAAAAATATATATCAAAGGTTTGGGCTTACAACTTTTCACCGCATTGCTTCCTATATGTTCTGACGTTTGCAGCGTAAGTTTTTTGTCTTATTTTATGTTCACACGTTTCTTCCCCATGTTTAGTTGTACTCTCTCTCTCTCTCTCTCTCTCTCTCTCTCTCTCTCTCTCTCTCTCTCTCTCTCTCTCTCTCTCTCTCTCTCTCTCTCTCTCTCTCTCTCTCTCTCTCTCAAATTCTTCTTCAGTGGTAAACAATATTGGAGTTAAGTCATACAATCCTTACTTCACGGCAGTTTATCAGAGGTAGAGACAACGATCCCTAGTAATATCCTACCTGGCATCACATGACCTCCGTATCGCGAGGCATGGCTCATTGTCCAAATTCGTGGAAGTAGAAAAGGTGAAGGGATCAGTGTTAATTAAGTGACACGTGAGGCCTGCAGGTACTGACAGACAATGCATAGCAGTGGAGGAAGTAGCTGAGAGAAAACTGATTGCATCGTCATTCTATCCTGGCATGGAATTTAAATTTTTTTTCTTTCCTTCTCATTTTCTTCTTTTTTTTCTGTCAATTTCCGTGGTTGATAAGCGAGTAGCGATGATGTTTGTTTAGTGATGAGCGCTGCGGCGGGCCAGTCAGTCAGTCAATTTCTCATCAATATTGCCAGTGAATGTGTAAGCTGTGAAATATTGTTCCTATGAGAGAGAGAGAGAGAGAGAGAGAGAGAGAGAGAGAGAGAGAGAGAGAGAGAGAGAGAGAGAAATTAAGGGTTTAGAAATAATACCGTTGAAGTAGGACTCGCATTCTTAGATATACTTGTTTCTCTTACCCGGAGTATGTGCAAAGGCTACAGAGATGACTAGGCATGATCCCATAGGTATTTTTATTCTCTATTTTACTATATCTCAGGAAGAATTTTGAAATATTAGACAAATCAATGGATGTGAATGATATATGGAAATAGGTAAGCATATTTGATTCATAGGTTGCCACGTGTAGGGATGACGGTTTTCAGCTGTTTCCCATATTTTCTTAATCTCTTATATCATGAAAAACTCAATAACACTAGAACCTGCTAAGCCTTTCACTTAGATATGCGACACTGCACGACACTAAGAACAAGAAATTAAATCCTTTGAAACACCAAGTAAAAAGAAAGTAATTAGAATGGATCATACGTATAGTTTCCCAGCCTGAATGATTATTGGACATGACTGTAGGACAAGAGAAAATTGTGCCAGAATAGTTAAGGATTGAGGATGGATGCGCCACACAGCAGTCAAAGAGTTAATAGCACAAACGAAAAGAGACGCTGGAACATTTAGAAACACAAACTCAACTCGAAGTGTTCAGTGATGTAATTTTCATCGCGGCTAATCAAGAACTGTCAGGAAATACCAAGTAGAGAAGGGAAAAATGGAGTACAGTAAGTTGATCAGAGTTATACCCAACTGTGTCAAGGTTCACTGTGAAGGGTCCCCTGATATTCGTCTCTTTTAGGAAGTCTTGAGATATTATGACGTGTGAAATTATAGAACTCATGGACTCTCTCTCTCTCTCTCTCTCTCTCTCTCTCTCTCTCTCTCTCTCTCTCTCTCTCTCTCTCTCTCTCTCTCTCTCTCTCTCTCTCTCTCTCTCTCTCTCTCTCTCTCTCTCTCTCTCTCTCTCTCTCTCTCTCTCTCTCTCTCTCTCTCTCTCTCTCTCTCTCTCTCTCTCTCTCTCTCTCTCTCTCTCTCTCTCTCTCTCTCTCTCTCTCTCTCTCTCTCTCTCTCTCTCTCTCTCTCTCTCTCTCTCTCTCTCTCTCTCTCTCTCTCTCTCACGCTCTCTCTCTGTCACGTCACAAAGAGTGTCAGAGGAGTTGGCAGTGTCTGTGTGTGTGTGTGTGTGTGTGTGTGTGTGTGTGTGTGTGTGTGTGTAGCCTTGATGTTCGTTTGTATTTTTTTTTCTTTTAATACAGGAGGGACAGCTGGCCAAGGGCAACAAAATATGGAAAAAAAGGCCCACTGTGTTGCCAGTTCACTAAAAGACATGAGAGTTAACCAAAATTCAGGGACAAATGTCTTGACACCTCTCTCTTAAAAGAAGTCAAGTCGTGGGAAGATGGAAATACAGAAGCAAGTAGGGAGTTCCAGAGTTTACCAGTGAAAGGTATGAATGACTGAGAGTATTGGTTAACTCTTGCATTAGAGAATTGGACAGAATAAGGGTGAGAGGAAGAAGAAAGCCTTGTACAGCGAGGCCGCATGAGGAGGGGAGGCATGCAGTTAGCAAGATCAGTAGAGCAGTTAACATGAAAACAGCGATGAAAGATAGAAAAAGATGCAACGTTTAGGCGGTGAGAAAGAGGCTGAAGACAGTCACTCAGAGGAGGCGAGCTGATGAGATGAAAAGCTTTTGATTCCACCTTATCTATATAAAACTGTGTGAGTGGAATCCCCAAACATGCGAAGAGTACTCCATACAAGGACGGATAAGGCCCTTGTACAGAGTTAGCAGTTGGAGGGAAGAGAAAACTGGCGGAGACGCCGCGGAACGCCCAAATTCATAGAAGCTGTTTTAGCGAGAGATGAGATATGAAGTTCCCAGTTAAGATTATGAGTAAAGGGCAGGTCGAGATATTCAGTGTGGAAGAGGGAGACAGTTGAGTGTCATTGAAGAAGAGGGATAGTTGTCTGGAAGGTTGTGTCGAGTTGATAGATGGAGGAATTGAGTTTTGAGGCATTGAACAACTAAGCTTTTCTCTGTTCCAATCAGAAATCTTAGAAAGATCAGAAGTCAGGCGTTCTGTGGCGTCCCTGCGTGATCTGTTGACTTCCTGAAGGCTTGGTCGTCTCTGAAAGGACGTGGAAAGATGTAGGGTGGTATCATCAGCGTAGGAGTGGATAGGGCAAGAAGTTTGGTTAAGAAGATCATTAATGAATAATAGAAAGAGAGTGGGTGACAGGACAGAACCCTGAGGAACTCCACTATTAATAGATTTAGGAAGAACAGTGGCTGTCTACCACAACTGCAATAGAACGGTTGGAAAGGAAACTTGAGATAAAGTTGCAGAGAGAAGGATAGAAACCGTAGGAGGCAGTTTGGAAATCAAAGCTTACATCTTCATTATGTTTTGTTGTTGCTGCTGCTGTTGTTATTATTGTTTTTGTTCTAGATCTTTTCTTCTTGTTTTTGTCATTGTTCTTGTTCTTATTCTTTATTATTTTCTTCTTCATCATCATTTTGTTGTTGTTGTTGTTGTTGTTGTTGTTGTTGTTGTTTTTCTTCTTCTTCCTCTTCTTCTTCTTCTTTTTTCTTCTTCTTCTTCTTCTTATTATTATTATTATTATTATTATTATTATTATTATTATTATTATTATTATTATTATTATTATTATTTCTTATTATTATTATTATTATTATTATTATTATTATTATTATTATTATTATTATTATTATTATTATTATTATTATTATTATTATTATTATTATTATTATTATTATTATTATTATTATTATTATTATTATTATTATTATTATTATATTATTATTATTATTATTATTATTATTATTATTATTATTATTATTATTATTATTATTATTATTATTATTATTATTATTATTATTATTATTATTATTATTATTATTATTATTATTATTATTATTATTATTATTATTATTATTATTATTATTATTATTATTATTATTATTATTATTATTATTATTATTATTATTATTATTATTATTATTATTATTATTATTATTATTATTATTATTATTATTATTATTATTATTATTATTATTATTATTATTATTATTATTATTTTTATTATTATTATTATTATTTTTATTATCATTATTATTATTGTTATTATTATTGCATATTATCATCATCATTATCATCATTTTACTCTTCCTCTTCATCCTATCGTTCTTCTTATCTCGCATCCGAATAGTTTTTTTTTTTTTTTTCACTTCGTTTCATCAGTAACTGAACCATCTATAAACAATACAATGCTGCTTGACTCATAGAGCCTGGAACTGTAAGCACTGAAGTAAACACTCATAAATATGTACATCACTATCACACCCTGGCCTGTCCACTTAGCTATACTGCCTTCTTTTGCATTCCCCCGAGGCTTGCACGTGCGCGACATTACCAGTGGATTATAACTTACTTTCCTCTAAGATCTCCCTCACTTTACTCCTCGCGGCACATCAAGCGCAACTCGTTATGACAAGAATCAAGTCAAGTCTTCTGTATACAAAAGTCACCGCTCCACTTTCTTTCCGTGTGCTGATTTACTTTACGTCTCCTTGTGTCTGCGTTGGAGGCGAGCTCATTGGGTAAGTTCGGTGGCCTCTACTGGATGAGTAACCAATCTCTTAGAGTCTCCAGTGGTCAAGTGTGTTGGGGAGTGTGACGGAGGCGTTGCTGTGTCAGGTGTTGCTTGCTATCTGTCTGTCTGTCTGTCTGTCTGTTACGGGGATAGTCTTTTTTTCTATTGTAGTGATAGTGGTGGTGGTGGTATTATGCCTATCTATTTATTTTTCTTTTGGTGGGGTGGTTAATTGATGTTGTTGCTGCTATCACTGATGTTACCGCTGCTGGTGCTGCTGTTGCTGCTGCTGTTGCTGCTGCTGCTATTAGTAACAATTATAATAATAATAGTTGCAGTAGTAGCAACAGCAACTAGTGACAAAAAAACAAGCAGGTGTATGAGACAGGCACAACCTTCATTACTCAGCTGCTCGTTACTGAACACTTTTACCAGATGTGACATAATGTTCCTTGATACTTATTATTATGTATTTACTTTTGTTCATGGATCGTACATCAGTATCAGCAGAACAATAATGATAATAATGATAATAATAATAATAATAATAATAATAATAATAATAATAATAATAATAACAGTAATGATAATGATGATAAGAAGTAGAGGAAGAAAAGGTAGTGGTGATTATAGCACCCTATACGTAATAATAATAATAATTGCAGTAGTTGGTAGTAACTGACCTCATCCCATTTTTTCTCCCCTCACCTTCCACTCTTTCCTCACACGAGGCAAAAACAGATAATCCAGTAACCTGAACAAAACTCGTAAAGTAATAGCCATATGAGATTGCAAACCAAGACACTTTAGCATTAAGAGAACGAGAGCCGCCAGCGTCATGGGTAGCGTTGCCCGCCCTTTGTGTCCAATGTGCAGCCCTTGTGCGACGCTTGGGTTTTATGGTTTGCTCTCAGTGCGAACGTTACTAGTGGGTGTGATCGATGATTTCTTGTTAATGTTTTGCTGATTTTTTTTTTTCATTTAGATGTTTATTTATTTAGATTTTATTTAGACCACTGATGATATGATATGGCGTGGAAACGTTTGCCGTGAGTATACATGTTATAATTTAATCAAAGAAAAGAATTTTAAGTGTATTGTTTATAAAGTTAAGTTTATTTTACACCAAAAATTTCCACGTCATATCACATCAGGAGTGGTCTGAATAAAGAAAAAAAAAATAGATAAATAAAATAAACAAATGAATAGAAAAGCACAGTCGCAAATCAAAACATATCAATAAAAAGTAACACAACGATACGAAAGCTCATAGTGTTAAGTGGGATGGCTGACTGCATATTGTTAAGTCTAGGTCGACTGGAAACCAAATATCATACTACTATTATGACCACAACAGAAACCACAGATAAGTGATCACGTGACGATGCAGAGAGAGAGAGAGAGAGAGAGAGAGAGAGAGAGAGAGAGAGAGAGAGATGATAATAAAGGGATAGCTAATGGAAATAATGACACCCGATATTTCTTCCGGGTAAAGTTTCAATGCTAGACATTTCAAACTCATTCCTACCTAATCAGGCTTGACATTATTATTTTTTTTTTTCTTCATTCTTCATTGTATATTACGTGTCTTTGTTCCTCGTTCTTTATCATTGTTATTATTCTGTTCGTCCTTTTTGTCTAATTACTTCTTAGTCTATTTTTTTTTTCTTTCTTTAAGTAGAAGCTTCACTCTTTCACCTTTTTCACCGGTAAAATCTGGAGCTTACTGCTTGATGTTGTGCTCTCTGTGTATGTCTCTCTCTCTCTCTCTCTCTCTCTCTCTCTCTCTCTCTCTCTCTCTCTCTCTCTCTCTCTCTCTCTCTCTCTTTATTTCTACCTTTATTTATTTTATTTATTTATCTATCTATCTATCTATCTATCTATCTATCTACCTATCTATCTATCTATCTATCTATCTATCTATATGTCTGTCTGTCTGTCTGTCTGTCTGTCTGTCTGTTCATCACCATCTCACTTCCTGTTACAACATTTTCCCCGTTACTTTCTTTTCTACCTCCTCAACCAAAGCCTTCTTCAATGCAACAAACATCTTAACAATATTGAGACATTTCCTTGAACTAGTTGGTTTTTTTTTTTACTTCTGGGGTTTTCCTTTTTCCGCCTCTCTCTCTCTCTCTCTCTCTCTCTCTCTCTCTCTCTCTCTCTCTCTCTCTCTCTCTCTCTCTCTCTCTCTCTCTCTCTCTCTCTCTCTCTCTCTCTCTCTCTCTCTCTCTCTCTCTTTTTCATACATATAAATTATATATAATTATCAATTTTTACTGCTCTACTTCCTCCCTCCGGAAATTGATTTTTTTGCAATGTTCACCTTCATGTTTCACTATTGCTTCCTCCTCCTCCTCTTCCTCCTCCTCTTCCTCCTCCTCTTCCTACTCCTCCTCCTCTTCCTCCTCCTCTTCCTAGTCCTCCTCCTCCTCCTCCTCCTCCTCCTTCTTTTCTTCCTTGTTTCCATTTCCTATTTTATTTGACTTGAGTTTTCTTTTCCCGCCTGGACTTGAAATTTAATGATGTTTTTATACTTAACATCAAGTTGTATTCCTTTTATTTTATCTTTCCGTATTTTGTTTCGTCTTTCATATTTCTATTTCTCGTTTCATGTTGTTACTGCTGTTATTGTTTTTACATCAGTCGATTTTTTTTTTTATTTTTTATCTGAATTGTTTGTTATATTTCTTCTTGAGCTCTTCTCATTTGTGTGATATGATGTTGATGTATTTAGTGTATTCAATCAATCCCATTATTCTGCTTTTAATGAGTGGTGATTTGGTGCATCTCTCACCTGGGCTATCTGCAGTTCTGTTTGTCATCGTGCTGTTGATTCCGTGTATTAAATCAATGTATCCTGTTTGTTATGTGAGTAAGCTGTTGTATTTCTCCTTCACGTTTTAATTTCTTTATTATTAAGTCAATATTTTATGTTTCCTGTCTGAGTGAGTAGCAGTATTTCTCCTTCAGCTATGACCTCAACTATTCTATTTCTGTTCATTAAATCAGTCAATATTTCACGTTTCTGTCTGTGTAAGCTGCAATATGTTTCTCCTTCACCTATCTGTATGACCTCACCTTGTTATTTCTGTGCATTAAATCATGTTATTCATTTTCTATCTGGGTAACCTGCAGTATTTCTCCTCCAGCTCAGACAAGTGTGAAGATTGAGAAGAGAGTTGACCTTGGCTTGATTACGAGCTGTTAGTTACCTGGGTGATTGATGCCTCCAGCCACTCTTGATAGACTGGTCTCCTTCATCTTCGGGTTCTTTGTTGTTGCTGCTAGTGGAATAGGTAATGGTGGTGGTGGTGGTGATGGTAGTGGTGAAGGCTCTGTGTTGCTTATTGAAGTGTTTTGTTCTTTTATTTGGGCGCTAGATATGCGTGTTTGGGGTCATGTATTGCTTCTTTTTTTTTATCAATGTGCTAAATGGGGAATGGTGAAAAGACTCCATATTACTGAATGTGTGTCATACTTGTGTTTTGGTGGGCGTGATGAAGGTTACGTTCCTTGGACTGACGTGTTGTGTTTGTATGGAGCTTTAGATGAGTGTGGTGAAGGCTGTGTTGCTTAGTGTGGTGTGGCGGGCTTGTACTAGTGTGTTAAGTGGTGTGAGTGGTCTGTGTGGTGCTTGGTGTGGTGTGTTATGCTTTTGTTAGTATCGGATGGGGTGATGGTGTAGGTTGTGCTGCTTGGCGTGTCATGGTGTGCTTGTGTGAGTGTCAGAAGGGTGTGGCGAGGCTTTTATAGCTCAAGGATGTGGATTTATACTTGGTTAGATTAAGAAGCCACGATTTCGTGTTTTGTGAGCAATTACTGGCTTTCTGTGTTGTTTTGTTGTAAGCGACTATTTATATTCTTTGTATTTTGTATTTTATTTGTTTGCTTCTATATTTCTGGGTTGTAGTACGGTATGGTCAATGGGGCTAAGAGTGTGAATGATGTGAGTGTGTTGTGCCTTGTCTCAGCTAAACAGTATGTGATTGCTGGGTTGATATATATGTAGATAGGTTGGCAGATACTCGTGCTAAAGGAAGAGACACCAAGAAAAAAATAAAAACGATTCGGAGAAGGCCCGATGATTGTCTTACCCTGAAAATTGATCAAGAAAAAAATGTATATATTTATCTATTTACTTATCCGTAATGAATCTATCTTGCACACTAATTGATATTTCATCATAGCTCGAATTTTACGCTTTGCATTAACTCTACGTGGCCACATGCATTCCTAATCTCATGACCTCATCCTTCTCCGCCTCTTCCTCCTGCCCCACCAACGGGTAATCTGACTCGCCGTGACCAGCAGGCGGGCCACACACGTCTCCCTCAGCACGCCCAGGCTGGCAGGCACACCCATGTACTCCTCATCTGCGTGTGGCTCTCACCTGACGTGTGACCATGAAATCAGCACCAGTGTATTTGTTTGAACTATTTGTACTTGTATTTTAGGACTGTGTGTAATAATAATAATAATATATGGTTTATTAATTTGGAAATGTAAAAAAAAATTACACTGAAAATGTACAGGGGGACATTAAAACAATGAAATTAAATGCTTAACCTAACTATGGATCTAACTTAACCATGAATACACTAATTAATCTACTTATTTAAGGCTCGCACAATAGTGGGCACCGGTCTAAGTCGGTACTGATCAGTGCGCGGTGCTCTTAAGGGCGCCACGCGATTCTGGTGTCGGGTGGCGCGAGCAGGTGGCGGAGACGTGGATGACGCAGCAGTCCTTCCCCAAATTTTTCCAAGGCTTCCTGGTGTCTTGTGGCCAGCCTCGGCAGACTCAGGCAGGTCAGGGCGTCCTCGTACGACCTCTAGGCAGCCCAAGGATGACCCTGAACGCCCGCCTCTGAACCCTCTGCAGCTGTTGTCGTTGTGTGAGGTTCAGGGAGGAGGACCACGCTGGGGCGGCGTACATGAGCTTAGGGAGTATAAAGGTGAGGTACACTCCCCTTACCTCATCTGCCAGTTCTCCCAGGGATTTAAGTCGGCGCAGTAAATAGATTTTGTATGAGGCTGACCTGATGATGTTGGAAACATGCTGCTTCCATGATAATTGATCATCCACCAAGACACCTAGAAGCTTGGTGCTGCGAACCACCTGGAGGAGTGAGGGCCCTCAGATAGCTGGGGAGGGGGGACTTCTCTTGTGGAGGTACAAATGTGCATCACCACGGTTTTGGTGTGGTTGATGGTCATTTTGTTGTCCTCCGTCCACGTCTGTAGTTGGCTAAGAGTGGACTGAAGTGCTGAGAAGTCTGGGTTGGTGTTGTTGACGGGTACGCCCACGGTGCAGTCGTCCACATACTTCCAGCGGTGGGGGGTGTGGACGAGAGCATCGTTGATGAGGATGAGGAAGCACAGAGGACCTATCTTGGTCCCCTGAGGGACCCCGCATGTGAGCTGTTGGAAAGAGGAGACAGAGCCCTGATAACGAACAGCCTGACGTCTTCCCGTGAGGAAGTCTGACAGCCACGCTATCAGGTAGGGAGAGAGACCCAGAGTGATGGCTTTATTTATCACAACAGTGTGATCAACAAGATCAAAGGCCTTTCTGAAGTCCACAAAAGCAATAGCTAGAGAAGTGTTGCGTTTGTCCAGGTGGCTGTGGACGAATTCCAGGAAGCTGACAAGGTAGTGAGATGTGGAGGTGGATTTAATATTGCCAAATTGTTGTGTGTCAATAGAGTTACAAATTTTGTTATAGGCCCAGTCGAACACAAAATCTTCACAGATAAGGCTGGGTATAGGGGTGATGGCGACTGGTCTTAGATCATTCAGTGACTGTGGATTGGAAATTTTGGGAAGGGGGGTGACGTAAGATGTCTTCCAGTCATCAGGGCAGGAATATTGAGAAAGGGAGGCGTTGATGATAGAGCAAAGGTGTGTGGCAAGTTCTGGGGCAAATTCTCTGTAAATTTTGATGGGGAGATCAGTGGGAGTGGTGGATCTGTTTAGTTTAAATTTAAGAAGCTTCCTGTAAACATCAACCTCCGGGACAGGGGTGGAGGGGGAGAGGGCAGGAGGTAGGCTGGGAGAGTAGTAGAGAGAGTAGTAGAGTGAAGGGAGGAGTTTTGACAGATCGCAGCGAAGTGACCGTTAATCTCTTCGGCCGCGTTGTCAGGTGCAATCATACACACCTCAGGAGTTATCTGCCACGCCTCCGTGATCGCCACAATGTCTGCACAGTTAGATCTCACTGACACTATCAACTCGTCCATCTTGTTCGCCAGTGATGTCACGTTGGAAAGGAGGAGAGAGGGAAGACTATACCACACGCGCGGAACTTCGAAGTGTTTGTATTCCTTCTCCTCAACCTTCCGCCCCTTCCTCACGGTAGATGTGATCACTTTAATGGGACGCACCACACTCCTTCCTCCCTTCGATCCACGATTCCGAAATAACTGTAAGTTTTTGAGGCGTTGAATGACCTCTGATGGAGGGTACCCAGCCTCACGTCTACGGCGCATAAGGGCATCGCGTCCGTAGCTTAGCACTGCAGCACTCATTTCACTGTTTGTCCAGACGTGCACGCACTTGTAATATCCAAAATAGTTTGTATTATAACAGTGTGTGTGTGTGTGTGTGTGTGTGTGTGTGTGTGATTCACTGTTTGATCTGCTGCAGTCTCTGACGAGACAGCCAGACGTTACCCTACGGAACGAGCTCAGAGCTCATTATTTCCGATCTTGGGATAGGCCTGAGACCAGGCACACACCACACACCGGGACAACAAGGTCACAATTTCTCGATTTACATCCCGTACCTACTCACTGCTAGGTGAACAGGGGCTACACATGAAAGGAGACACACCCAAATATCTCCACCCGGCCGGGGAATCGAACCCCGGTCCTCTGGCTTGTGAAGCCAGTGTGTGTGTGTGTGTGTGTGTGTGTGTGTGTGTGTGTGTGTGTGTGTGTGTGTGTGTGTTTCACTGTTTGATCTGCTGCAGTCTCTGACTAGACAGCCAGACGTTACCCTACGGAACGAACTCAGAGCTCATTATTTCCGATCTTCGGATAGGCCTGAGAACAGGCACACACCACACACCGGGACAACAAGGTCACAACTCTTCGATTTACATCCCGTACCTACTCACTGCTAGGTGAACAGGGGCTACACGTGAAAGGAGACAGCCATATATCTCCACCCGGCCGGGGAATCGAACCCCGGTCCTCTGGCTTGTGAAGCCAGCGCTCTAACCACTGAACTACCTGTGTGTGTGTGTGTGTGTGTGTGTGTGTGTGTGTGTGTGTGTATGTCTTTGTGTATACAGTGAACCCTCGATAAATAAGAGATGGGGGATGCATGAGGCCAGTGAGCGCCACGCCTCAGACCGCGCCCCGAATGCTGTATCAGTAAGCATCTCTCAGGTTCTCCATAGATTTATTATTTTTCAGTCATGCACACGATGAAGACGCCACAGTGTCCCTTCAGGGAAAGAAGGCGGTCTTCCTGTGGTCCAGAATGGCAGGCAACACACATGTATGGGGCAAGGAGTAAAAGACACGCCCCACGCTCTTTGCCCCAGGCTCTCCGTGTGGTGGACGCCACTGGTGGGCTTGGCGGCAGCAGTACAGTGAAGGACGTGGTGGATGCCGCAGTAGGGGTTGCTGGTCCCCATTCGCTGAAGACAGGCAGTGAAGGCCGCTGATGGAAATGGTGGGCCCCATTATGCGGAGAGGGTGGTAGCGGGTGCTAGCAATAGGCCGGTGACGCATTCAGTGGGGAAGGCACAATAAATGCTCCTGATGCGGGGATGGGACCCATTGAGTGGAAAGACTAACCGCAGCCCATTCAGTGGGGAGAGACAGTGAATTTCATTGACGGGGTTGTTGAACCCCATTCTGTGAGATGAGATTCAATTTAATTGACCCCCGTCAGTGACTGGGGTGTGATTGAGCCCTTGTCAATGACCGTCAGCCCTCCCCCCGATCACTGACCCCGTTAGTAACATCGACCCCCTATCAAGAGTCACTGCCCAACCCCCGTCAGTGACCATCACCGCCCTCCTTGCCAAACCTAGTTGCCTGATGGGAGATGAAGCGTTCTCCTGTTAACCCAAGTGGTGCCATATGACCTAAGCTGTTGCGGCGCCCAAAGGAATAATTTCTATTTTTCCTCCTCCCCCCTACCCTTTCCCCCGCGCGACTCGAAATTGATGGCAGAGTAAATTTAACATTATTATTTCTGGTCTTATGATTGCTCTTAACAAATCTGATCGTGAATTTTTACGTATTTTTAGGGCATTTTAAAAATGAACGCTTGTAAAGAATGTTTATGAATAGGGTGTAATATTACAATGTTTATGAATAGAGTGGAATTTTACAATATTTGTGAATACAGCGGAATTTTACAAGCATATAATTTACGAATAAGGGATTCAATTGACTCTACACTTTCCCGTGTGTGTGTGTGTGTGTGTGTGATGTTATTTTTCTTTATTCTTTTATTCTTTGTTATTACATTCAGACCCTGCTCCACCAACTAGTGGCGCTCTGCAGAGCCTCTATTCTATAGTAATTAAATATAAAATACAAATATGAACAATACCTAGCAGAGTACTATATAAAATATTGTAAAAACTGATCACACACACACACACACACACACACACACACACACACACACACACACACACACACACGCGCGCGCGATAAAACATAGCTATACATGTAATGTAGTTTAAGTAATCAAGACATAAAAATTGCACATTAAAATCTTACACAGTATAATGTTGAGTGACAGTCATATCTGATATATGATAGGCATTCCTGAATAAATGTCTTTAGTCTTTTCTTAAAAAGTTCAATGCTACTGCTTGCCTTGACCTGCACTGGAAGCCTATTGTACAGTCTTGGAGCACACACTTGAAAGGCTCTGAAACCCGTATCTGAGTTACATCTTGGCTCATTTAGCCTGTACTCATCTGCTGCATGCCTCACTACAACACTTGTCCTAACCTCAAATGGATGCAATAACTTTCTTAAATAAACAGGTTTTCCAGTAGTCATGACTTGATAAGTTAACACACAAATTTTATAAGCAATACGAGCCTTTATCGGTAACCAATGCAACTCAATGAGTACAGGCGTTATTCTGTCGCGAGGTGAAACATATTTTATCATTCTGGCAGCCCTATTCATTGTCAGTTGTAATTTCCTTAATTGATAATTTGGCAGGTTATAATACAAGGAGTTGCAGTAGTCCAGCTTGGCTATTACATGATTTTGAATCAGAGACTTGATAGAATATTCATCCAAATATCTCCTTATGAAAGCAATGTTCCTCAGATTATACCTTGCCACTCTCACAGCCTCATTTATTTGATCATTTAAGCTTAAATACTTATCAACTATGACTCCCAAATCCTTAACCCTCTCAGATAAATAAATATTTGTACCATTTACATGTAAACTTTGCACTTCGTTAAACCTCCTAAGGCCACTCTTTTTTCCAATAAACAAACATTCAGTTTTCTCTACATTTAATTTCAACTTTTTTATTCATCCATCCCTTAATAAGAGCCATAACTCTTGTCAATGTATTTTCTGTATCTAAAATATTGTTAACTGTTAAGTAAAACTGAGTATCATCAGCATAGAGAGCGAAGGTTACATCAAATTCCTCCAAAATGAAAGACAATTCTATAGTATAAACACTAAATAATACCGGTCCCAGCACACTGCCTTGGGAACACCTCTGTTGAGCTGACAGTGCTCAGAAAAGGAGCTCCCCACTTGGACACAATAACTCCTATTTACAAGGTAGCTCCTTAGGTACTGCAGTGCACGTTCTCTAACACCTATGATCTGCAGATCTTCTAACAGTACATCATGCACTACAGTATCAAAGGCAGCACTCATATCTAACAATATTAAAACACCACACTTTCCCTCATCCATCATACACAAAAGATCATTAGTGACACTACACAATGCTGTTTCAGTTGAGTGTAACTTCCTATACGCAGACTGATTGTCAGGCAATACATGAATATTAGATAAATAATCCATTAGCTGAACATGAATCACACTTTCATTAATCTTTGATAGGAATGATAGGTTTGAAACTGGTCGGTATGAAGAAAGGCACTGCCGGTCAAGTTTACTCTTTAAAGTAGGTTTAACAATAGCAAGTTTCTCACTTTCTGGAAAAACACACTCGCGTATGTGAGCTGTAAAAAGTCTTCCCCATTGGCTACATCTGACATAGGAAATGGATCTCGAACACAATAAGTCTTTTTAACATTTTTTAACAATGTTTGTAGAGTATCTATACTGACCTCACTGAAAGAGGCCAGACCAACATAGAGTATGTTGGGCATACATGTGACATGGTGAGCCAGTTCCTCCTCTTCCAGGCTACTAACAATATTTCCAATTTTTCTATCAAAATGCCTCATGAAATTGTTTCCCAGGTCTATATCTGAGAGCCCATCAGGAAGCTTCTTGACATTACTCTTACCAGTTAGGGTGTTAAGAACAGAGTACAGTCTCCTAGCATCAGTTCCTGCCTCAGTAATCTTTCGCTTGTAATATATACATTTACGTTTTCTTATTAGTTTATTTACAATATTCTTAGCACAAACATACTCTCTGCGGGATTGTTCTGTGCGAACACGACGCCAAGTTTTCTCCTTATGTTGTCTGACTTTAATGGCGTTCGAAATCTCGGTATTAAACCACGGAGCATTATCTTTCTCAACAATGACTTTTTGAACAACTGGACACATATTTTCATACTCACTTCTAAGGGTGTTGGTATATAAAGGAACAAGACAACTCAGGCAGTCGTCAATTTTCCGCACAGTGTCAGGTGCATGAAAGCAATTATCATTAATTTCACTAGAAATCTTAGCCATTACGGTGTCAATCAAAATTGAAGAGTCAAGATTAGTTTTATTTCTGTAAGTAATAGTTTTCCTGGTCTTCCTGTTTCTCTGCACCTCAATCATGAATGTAATAAGTTTATGACAAGGAGAAGTGGCAAAGTCTGGCTCAACCACAAGGTGATGAATTCTTGCCAACACACTGTCACAAAATACTAAGTCCAGTATATGTCCTGAAAGAGAGGTGGGTTCATCAACTTTATTTAAGAATTGCTGAGCCGACATCATGTCCATGAAATTTTTAGAGTGTTGATCATGTACGTCATCAATTCTAAGATTGAAATCTCCACAAATATAGATATTATCATTTGTATCATGAAAATGTTCGAGGTAGGTAGTGAATTCCTCAATAAAAGCAACACTACTTGTCTGTGGAGGTCTGTATACAACAACAAAAATATGTTTATGGTTGCCGTTAACCAGAAAACTAGCTGTCAATGATTCAAACGTATTAAATGTGTGAGAAGCATGTAATTTTATCTGTGGAAATTCATTACTTATAAATATACCAACCCCTCCACCTCTCCTGTTTGCTCTGGGAACATGTAGAAAGGTGTGAGTGCTTGGTGTCATTTCATGTATTTTGGCCTCGTCGTTAACATTCAACCATGTTTCAGCAATAGCAAGAACGTCAAAAGATTTCTCCACAATTAATTCTCTCAACTCAATAGTCTTATTACCAACAGATTGAATATTTACAAAACCACATTTAAGAATGTCTTGTCTCCTAGTATCCATGATCAGTTATGTTTCTTACTCTCACCATTTCTGCATCAAGTGATTTACACTGCCTACTGTTTACTACATGGTTCACATCATCCCTGGAGTGTCTCATACAATTAATACACTTAGCACTCTCACTAGTATTTACTGTACAATCTTTGGTAAGGTGATTATCAGAACATTTAGCACAACTGGCAACATCTCCATTACTCTTAAATTTGCAGTTGCTCTCTGAGTGTCCATATCTTTGACAGTAGTAGCAGTTAAATACGTGATACCTGTCACGCACAGTATATCTAGCCCACTTTAGACACACAACATCACCGTGTTTATATATCAGCCCTCTAACATCAGGTGTACATCTCAATATGTAATGTACAGTGTTACCATTGGCAGGCTTATCAAATACAAGCTTAATTTTATCATGCACATTGTCTACACTTTGAAGATAAACATTTTTAGCAACCAAAATTCAACAATATCTTCCTTACTCTCCTCTTTAGAAACATTACAGATCATTATCTTAGGATGAAGCTTCTTAGTGAAATTCATTTCCAAATTCTTTAATCCATTGCTGATCTTGTTCGCCGCCGTCTGGCGCTCAGACTCACTAGCAAAATTCATGACAGCATTACCACCACTTGTAAACTTGGTATCCACTACTGGCACATCCTTCAGAACCTTAGCAAGTTCAGCTTTCCTGCTAGCTACATTATTATCCTTATCAGTAGACTTTACAACCAACAGATTTTTCTCCTTTGTGACAGTAGCATAGGACCTAGCATCACTTACATTCTCCTTAACAATGTGATTAGCATGTAGGTTAACCATGGTACTTATTATCTCATCTTTCATATCAAGTAGCACATTTCTCTTAGTTCCAGCCACTGGTGCAGGAGTAGCACCAATATCATTTTCTCTTGAGTCCTCTCCCCACACACTAGCATGCATGTTAACAACAGTGTTGATGATCTCATCTTTCACTTCAGACAGCTTCTGGTTCAGATTTTCTGTACTAGCAACAATTTTGGTTATGCAGTCATCAAGATCAGTGTTATGACAACCCTGTTCTAGTTTACTTTCCAAGTCTCGATTCCTTTGTTTTAGCATTTCATTCTCTCTGTTTAGCCTTTCTGCCTGTTTACCTAACTCATCAACTAGCTTATCATGCTCCTGGTAGACACGTAACACTTTTTTCCTACATGGACGACACATCCAATCCACCTTGTCCAGATCCTTATCTCGCACATCTTGTAAGTATACACACACCTTGTGATACCAACTGGGACACAGATCACACCCGACCCACTCTGGGGAAAATTCCTTCCCCTTTCCACAGTGTTCACAGATGGTAGGACCAGCCATCACCTACACTAATCTGTGTTCTTGATAGTTACCCGAGTGTGTTCTGCTTCTCACGTTTACTTTGAATATTTTAAATCATATTCGTTGATTTCTTCTTACTTTCCACATTGTGCGTGATGTTAATTCATGTTTTTCTACTCTATTCATATGGCGCAACAACATCACTCAGTATCCTTCAGTGTTTTGCTCTTTCTTCAGTACTACTTCTAAGCCACAGAGATGACTAATCGAATTCTCACGGGTATTTTCCAATTGGCTATGTAGGTATAATCCTTATCATACTCTCTCTAGAAACACTGAATTAAAATATCTTTTGAAAAACCCAGAAACCTCAGCTACAAGAGATGAACATTTAAAAGTACGCGAGAAGTGAAGAGAAGATATGAAAGGAAAAGAGGAGAAAGGACAGGAAAAGAAGGAAAGGAAAAGGAAAAAAATAAAAAAGAAAGTAATGAAACGGAAAAGAGAAAATATAAGATGAATCAATAAAAAATTAAAAAACTACACAGCAGAAAAGCGAAAAAGGTTTACATTCTCCTCACAAGTTCATGAGACTGACAAAACCAACCCCGTCCTTATATGGTGCATAGAGGTAGGAAAGCGTCATCTTATCAAACACACTTCACCTCGACTCTGGAAACTGTATATGAACGCCTTCATTGTCCTTGTTTTATACCTCAGGGTGGCGAAACACATCCACACTTCCTGCAACAGAGACAAGTATGTATGAGTCTGCATTGACACGTGAACAGAAACTAAACACTCCCTAGTCCGTCAGTCAGTGTCGCCTGTTGAATACACAACGAAGCAATTTTCAGTCACAAGCAAAGTTCAGTATGGAGAGGAAAGTGCGCTTGTCATACAGCTAAGGTCATATCCTTGTTGTTTCCCATTAGTATTGTGACTCCCAGAATGTAGTACGTGATTCAGAGGCCGTGTGAGGAGTGGGAAGTATCATAGGTGATTAAATTCATTGGTATTCACGGATGCACTGACTAGATTATAGCCAGGAAGAGAGGACGAATAGGTGAATATTAGTGGAGTGGAATGAGGGTAACAGGATATAGATACAAAGATAATCATTGAAAGAGGAAATTAAAGAATGGATAGTGACTTGAATAAAGGGGAGGAGGATATACGTAGTTGTAAAGATAGTTGTGGAGTTAAATAGGGAACGAAAAAGTGGATGTTAGTTAGATAGAATAGGGTACGTAGAGTAGAGATACAAAGATAATCGTGGTGTTAGAGAAAACGGATGGATTTTTAGTGGGTTGTAATAATGGAATAAGGACAAATATAAAAGTATTCATGGAGTTTATCTATTACTGCTACATTTAGTAAGAAAACATCAGTCTGACCTTATTGTGAATATATTTTAATGATTTATATGTGTAGTAATGAAGGTGTTAGAAATTATCTCCAGTCACTCATGCACTTCAAATCCCATCCATTCTGACTGAAGATCAACGATATGTCACCACTGTATTACGTTTTAAGATAAGTTTTATAAAACGTGTTAAAAAATAATCTTAAAATAGTCATGTTGGATCCGAGCTGTTTCATAATATCTGTCTACAATTTATGGATACTC